>NC_134830.1:5908480-6120900 GCF_004210375.1 Tachypleus tridentatus | reverse complement strand
TTTCAACAATACTACATCTTCAGTACACATTTTCAGTACACATCTTTCAACAATACTACATCTTCAGTACACATCTTTCAACAATACTACACCTTCAGTACACATCTTTCATACTTTCAACAATACTACATCTTCAGTACACATCTTTCAACAATACTACACCTTCAGTACACATCTTTCAACAATACTACATCTTCAGTACACATCTTTCAACAATACTACATCCTTCAGTACACATCTTTCAACAATACTACATCTTCAGTACACATCTTTCAACAATACTACATCTTCAGTACACATCAACAATTTTTCAACACATAACAATACTACAACTTCATTTTAGTACACATCAACAATACTACACCTTCAGTACACATCTTTCAACAATACATCTACAGTACACATTTTCAGTACACTTCAGTACACATTTTTCAACAATACTACATCTTCAGTACACATCTTTCAACAATACTACATCTTCAGTACACATCTTTCAACAATACTAACAATACTACATTTTCAGTACACATCTTTCAACAATACTACATCTTCAGTACACATCTTTCAACAATACTACATCTTTAGTACACATTTTCAACAATACTACATCTTCAGTACACATATTTCAACAATACTACACATTTTCACACATCTTTCACAATACTACACCTTCAGTACACATCTTTCAACAATACTACATCTTCAGTACACATCTTTCAACAATACTACATCTTCAGTACACATCTTTCAACAATACTACACCTTCAGTACACATCTTTCAACAATACTACACCTTCAGTACACATCTTTCAACAATACTACATCTTCAGTACACATCTTTCAACAATACTACATCTTCAGTACACATCTTTCAACAATACTACATCTTCAGTACACATCTTTCAACAATACTACATCTTCAGTACACATCTTTCAACAATACTACATCTTCAGTACACATCTTTCAACAAGTAAACATCTTTCAACAATACTACACCTAGTACACATCTTTCAACAATACTACATTCAGTACACATCTTTCAACAATACTACACCTTCAGTACACATCTTTCAACAATACTACATCTTCAGTACACATCTTTCAACAATACTACATCTTCAGTACACATCTTTCAACAATACTACATCTTCAGTACACATCTTTCAACAATACTACATCTTCAGTACACATCTTTCAACAATACTACATCTTCAGTACACATCTTTCAACAATACTACACCTTCAGTACACATCTTTCAACAATACTACACAACTTCAGTACACATCTTTCAACAATACTACACAATACTTCAGTACACATCTTTCAACAATACTACATCTTCAGTACACATCTTTCAACAATACTACATCTTCAGTACACATCTTTCAACAATACTACATCTTTCAGTACACATCTTTCAACAATACTACATCTTCCGTACACATCTTTCAACAATACTACATCTTCAGTACACATCTTTCAACAACACAACATTTTAGTACACATCTTTCAACAATACTACACCTTCAGTACACATCTTTCAACAATACTACACCTTCAGTAATACACATCTTTCAACAATACTACATCTTCAGTACACATCTTTCAACAATACTACATCTTCAGTACACATACTTTCAACAATACTCAATACATTTTCAGTACACATCTTTCAACAATACTACACCTTCAGTACACATCTTTCAACAATACTACATACACATCTTACTACACAGTACACATCTTTCAACAATACTACATCTTCAGTACACATCTTTCAACAATACTACATCTTCAGTACACATCTTTCAACAATACTACATTTCAGTACACATCTTTCAACAATACTACATTTCAGTACACATCTTTCAACAATACTACATCTTCAGTACACATCTTTCAACAATACTACACTTTCTTCAGTACACATCTTTCAACAATACTACATCTTCAGTACACATCTTTCAACAATACTACATCTTCAGTACACATCTTTCAACAATACTACATCTTCAGTACACATCTTTCAACAATACTACATCTTCAGTACACATCTTTCAACAATACTACATCTTCAGTACACATCTTTCAACAATACTACACAGTACACATCTTTCAACAATACTACAATACTTTCAGTACACATCTTTCAACAATACTACACCTTCAGTACACATCTTTCAACAATACTACACCTTCAGTACACATCTTTCAACAATACTACATAGTACACATCTTCAGTACACATCTTTCAACAATACTACACCTTCAGTACACATCTTTCAACAATACTACATCTTCAGTACACATCTTTCAACAATACTACATTTCAGTACACATACTACTACACCAGTACACATCTTTCAACAATACTTCTTCAGTACACATCTTTCAACAATACTACATCTTCAGTACACATCTTTCAACAATACTACATCTTCAGTACACATCTTTCAACAATACTACATCTTCAGTACACATCTTTCAACAATACTACACCTTTCAGTACACATCTTTCAACAATACTACATCTTCAGTACACATCTTTCAACAATACTACATCTTCAGTACACATCTTTCAACAATACTACATCTTCAGTACACATCTTTCAACAATACTACATCTTTCAACAATACTACACCTTCAGTACACATCTTTCAACAATACTACATCTTCAGTACACATTTTCAACAATACTACATCTTCAGTACACATCTTTCAACAATACTACATCTTCAGTACACATCTTTCAACAATACTACATCTTCAGTACACATCTTTCAACAATACTACATCTTCAGTACACATCTTTCAACAATACTACATCTTCAGTACACATCTTTCAACAATACTACACTTCAGTACACATCAGTACACATCTTTCAACAATACTACATCTTCAGTACACATCTTTCAACAATACTACACCTTCAGTACACATCTTTCAACAATACTACATCTTCAGTACACATCTTTCAACAATACTACATCTTCAGTACACATCTTTCAACAATACTACATCTTTCAGTATCACATCTTTCAACAATACTACATAGTACACATCTTTCAACAATACTACATCTTCAGTACACATCTTTCAACAATACTACATCTTCAGTACACATCTTTCAACAACACTACACATTTTAGTACACATCTTTCAACAATACTACACCTTCAGTACACATCTTTCAGTACACATCTTTCAACAATACTACATCTTCAGTACACATCTTTCAACAATACTACATCTTCAGTACACATCTTTCAACAATACTACATCTTCAGTACACATCTTTCAACAATACTACATCTTCAGTACACATCTTTCAACAATACTACATCTTCAGTACACATCTTTCAACAATACTACATCTTCAGTACACATCTTTCAACAATACTACATCTTCAGTACACATCTTTCAACAATACTACAACACATCTTTCAACAATACTACATCTTCAGTACACATCTTTCAACAATACTACATCTTCAGTACACATCTTTCAACAATACTACATCTTACACATCAACAATACTACATCTTCAGTACACATACACATTTTCAACAATACTACATCTTCAGTACACATCTTTCAACAATACTACATCTTCAGTACACATCTTTCAACAATACTACACCTTCAGTACACATCTTTCAACAATACTACATCTTCAGTACACATCTTTCAACAATACTACATCTTCAGTACACATCTTTCAACAATACTACATCTTCATCTAACACACATCTTTCAACAATACTACACACACATCTTTCAACAATACACATCTTTACACAATTTCAACAATACTTCAGTACACATCTTTCAACAATACTACACCTTCAGTACACATCTTTCAACAATACTACACCTTCAGTACACATCTTTCAACAATACTACATCTTCAGTACACATCTTTCAACAATACTACATCTTTAGTACACATCTTTCAACAATACTACATCTTCAGTACACATATTTTCAACAATACAATACATCTTCAGTACACATCTTTCAACAATACATAGTACACATCTTTCAACAATACTACACCTTTTAGTACACATCTTTCAACAATACTACACCTTCAGTACACATCTTTTAACAATACTACATCTTCAGTACACATCTTTCAACAATACTACATCTTCAGTACACATATTTCAACAATACTACATCTTCAGTACACATATTTTCAATACAACACATACTACAACATTTTAGTACACATCTTTCAACAATACTACATCTTCAGTACACATCTTTCAACAACAATACTACATCTTCAGTACACATCTTTCAACAATACTACATCTTCAGTACACATCTTTCAACAATACTACATCTTCAGTACACATCTTTCAACAATACTACATCTTCAGTACACATCTTTCAACAATACTACACCTTCAGTACACATCTTTCAACAATACTACACCTTCAGTACACATCTTTCAACAATACTACATCTTCAGTACACATATTTCAACAATAACAATACTACATCTTCAGTACTACTACATCTTCAGTCTTCAGTACACATCTTTCAACAATACTACATCTTCAGTACACATCTTTCAACAATACTACATCTTCAGTACACATCTTTCAACAATACTACATCTTTCAACATACTTCAACAATACTACATCTTTTCAGTACACATCTTTCAACAATACTACATCTTCAGTACACATCTTTCAACAATACTACATTTTCAGTACACATCTTTCAACAATACTACATCTTCAGTACACATCTTTCAACAATACTTTTCAGTACACATACAACAATACTACATCTTCAGTACACATCTTTCAACAATACTACATCTTCAGTACACATCTTTCAACAATACTACATCTTCAGTACACATCTTTCAACAATACTACATCTTCAGTACACATATTTCAACAATACTACATCTTCAGTTCTTTCAGTACACATCTTCAGTACACATCTTTCAACAATTTCAACAATACAACATTTTAGTACACATCTTTCAACAATACTACACCTTCAGTACACATCTTTCAACAATACTACACCTTCAGTACACATCTTTCAACAATACTACATCTTCAGTACACATCTTTCAACAATACTACAATACACATCAACAATACTTTCAGTACACATCTTTCATCAATACTACATCTTCAGTACACATCTTTCAACAATACTACATCTTCAGTACACATCTTTCAACAATACTACATCTTCAGTACACATATTTCAACAATACTACATCTTCAGTACACATCTTTTCAACAATACTACATCTTAGTACACATCTTTCAACAATACTACACCTTCAGTACACATCTTTCAACAATACTACACATCTTTCAACAATACTACATCTTCAGTACACATCTTTCAACAATACTACATTTTTCAACAATACTACACCTTCTACACATCTTTCAACAATACTACACCTTCAGTACACATCTTTCAACAATACTACATCTTCAGTACACATATTTCAACAATACTACATCTTCAGTACACATCTTTCAACAATACTACATCTTCAGTACACATCTTTCAACAATACTACATCTTCAGTACACATCTTTCAACAATACTACATCTTCAGTACACATCAACAATACTACATTCACACAATACTACACCTTCAGTACACATCTTTCAACAATACTACATCTTCAGTACACATCTTTCAACAATACTACACCTTCAGTACACATCTTTCAACAATACTACATCTTCAATACACATAACAATACTACACCTTCAGTACACATCTTTCAACAATACTACATCTTCAGTACACATCTTTCAACAATACTACATCTTTAGTACACATCTTTCAACAATACTACATTTCAGTACACATCTTTCAACAATACTACATCTTCAGTACACATCTTTCAACAATACTACATTTTAGTACACATCTTTCAACAATACTACATCTTCAGTTCAGTACACATTTTCAACAATACTACACCTTCAGTACACATCTTTCAACAATACTACATCTTCAGTACACATCTTTCAACAATACTACATCTTCAGTACACATCTTTCAACAATACTACATCTTCTTCACATCTTTCAACAATACTACATCTTTAGTACACATCTTTCAACAATACTACATCTTCAGTACACATCTTTCAACAATACTACATCTTCAGTACACATCTTTCAACAATACTACACACTCTTTCAGTACACATCTTTCAACAATACTACATCTTCAGTACACATCTTTCAACAATACTACATCTTTTCAACAATACACATTCAGTTTTTCAACAATACTACATCTTCAGTACACATCTTTCAACAATACTACACCTTTCAGTACACATCTTTCAACAATACTACACCTTCAGTACACATCTTTCAACAATACTACATCTTCAGTACACACAATACTACATCTTCAACACATACTACTACATCTTCTTTTCAACACATACAATACACATCTTTAGTACACATATTTCAACAATACTACACATTTTACAATCTTTCAACAATACTACATTTTAGTACACATCTTTCAACAATACTACATCTTCAGTACACATCTTTCAACAATACTACATCTTCAGTACACATCTTTCAACAATACTACATCTTCAGTACACATCTTTCAACAATACTACACCTTCAGTACACATCTTTCAACAATACTACATCTTCAGTACACATCTTTCAACAATACACATCTTTCAACAATACTTTCACACATCTTTCAACAATACTACATTTTCAGTACACATCTTTCAACAATACTACATCTTTTCAGTACACATCTTTCAACAATACTACATCTTCAGTACACATCTTTCAACAATACTACACTTCAACAATAACAATACTACATCTTCAGTACACATCTTTCAACAATACTACATCTTCAGTACACATCTTTTCAACAATACTACAACACATCTTTCAACAATACACATCTTCAGTACACATCTTTCAGTACACATACACATCTTTCAACAATACTACATTTCAGTACACAAACAATACTACATCTTCAGTACACATCTTTCAACAATACAACAACAATACTACATCTTTAGTACAGTACATACTACACCTTCAGTTCTTTCAACAATACTACATCTTCAGTACACATATTTCAACAATACTACATTTTAGTACACATCTTTCAACAATACTACATCTTCAACATTTTAGTACACATCTTTCAACAATACTACACCTTCAGTACACATCTTTCAACAATACTACATCTTTAGTACACATATTTCAACAATACTACATTTTCAGTACACATACTTTCAACAATACTACACCTTCAGTACACATCTTTCAACAATACTACATCTTCAGTACACATCTTTCAACAATACTACATCTTCAGTACACATCTTTCAACAATACTACACCTTCAGTACACATCTTTCAACAATACTACATCTTCAGTACACATCTTTTCAACAATACTACATCTTTCAGTACACATCTTTCAACAATACTACATCTTCAGTACACATCTTTCAACAATACTACATCTTCAGTACACATCTTTCAACAATACTACATCAGTTTAGTACACATCTTTCAACACAACATTTTAGTACACATCTTTCAACAATACTACACCTTCAGTACACATCTTTCAACAATACTACATCTTCAGTACACATCTTTCAACAATACTACACCTTCAGTACACATCTTTCAACAATACTACATCTTCAGTACACATCTTTCAACAATACTACACCTTCAGTACACATCTTTCAACAATACTACACCTTCAGTACACATCTTTCAACAATACTACATCTTCAGTACACATCTTTCAACAATACTACATCTTCAGTACACATCTTTCAACAATACTACACACATCTTCAGTACACAGTACACATCTTTCAACAATACTACATCTTCAGTACACATATTTCAACAATACTACATCTTCAGTACACATCTTTCAACAATACTACATCTTCAGTACACATCTTTCAACAATACTACATCTTCAGTACACATCTTTCAACAATACTACACCTTCAGTACACATCTTTCAACAATACTACATCTTCAGTACACATCTTTCAACAATACTACACATTTTTAGTATACATCTTTCAACAATACTACATCTTCAGTACACATAACAATACTACATCTTCAGTACACATCTTTCAACAATACTACACCTTCAGTACACATCTTTCAACACTACATTTCAGTACACATCTTTCAACAATACTACATCTTCAGTACACATATTTCAACAATACTACATCTTCAGTACACATCTTTCAACAATACTACATCTTCAGTACACATCTTTCAACAATACTACACCTTCAGTACACATCTTTTCAACAATACTTCAACAATACTTTTCAGTACACATCTTTCAACAATACTACATCTTCAGTACACATCTTTCAACAATACTACATTTCAGTACACATCTTTCAACAATACTACACCTTCAGTACACATCTTTCAACAATACTTTACACACATCTTCAACAATACAACAATTTCAACAATACTACATCTTCAGTACACATCTTTCAACAATACTACATCTTCAGTACACATCTTTCAACAATACTACATCTTCAGTACACATCTTTCAACAATACTACACATAGTACACATCTTTCAACAATACTACATTTTAGTACACATCTTTCAACACTACACCTTCAGTACACATCTTTCAACAATACTACATCTTCAGTACACATACACATTTTTCAACAATACTACATCTTCAGTACACATTTTCAACAATACTACATCTTCTTCACACATCTTTCAACAATACTACACCTTCAGTACTCATCTTTTAACAATACTACATCTTCAATACACATCTTTCAACAATACTACATCTTCAGTACACATCTTTCAACAATACTACATCTTCAGTACACATATTTCAACAATACTACATCTTTCAGTACACATCTTTCAACAATACTACAACAGTACATCTTTCAACAATACTACATTTCAGTACACATCTTTCAACAATACTACATTTTCAGTACACATCTTTCAACTATAGTACATCTTTAGTACACATCTTTCAACAATACTACACCTTCAGTACACATCTTTCAACAATACTACACCTTCAGTACACATCTTTCAACAATACTACATCTTCAGTACACATCTTTTCAACAATACTACATCTTCAGTACACATCTTTCAACAATACTACATTTTCAGTACACATCTTTCAACAATACTACACCTTCAGTACACATCTTTCAACAATACTACACAGTACACATTTACAGTACACATCTTTCAACAATACTACATCTTCAGTACACATCTTTCAACAATACTACATCTTCAGTACACATCTTTCAACAATACTACATCTTCAGTACACATCTTTCAACAATACTACACCTTCAGTACACATCTTTCAACAATACTACATCTTTAATTACACATATTTCAACAATACTACATCTTCAGTACACATCTTTCAACAATACTACATCTTCAGTACACATCTTTCAACAATACTAGTACACATCTTTCAGTACACATCTTCAGTACACATTTTCAACAATACAACAATACTACATCTTCAGTACACATCTTTCAACAATACTACACCTTCAGTACACATCTTTCAACAATACTACATCTTTCAACAATACTACACCTTCAGTTCAGTACACATCTTTCAACAATACTACATCTTCAGTACACATCTTTCAACAATACTACATCTTTCAGTACACATCTTTCAACAATACAGTACACATCTTTTACTACATCTTCACATCTTTCAACAATACTACATCTTCAGTACACATCTTTCAACAATACTACATCTTCAGTACACATCTTTCAACAATACTACATTTCAGTACACATCTTTCAACAATACTACATCTTCAGTACACATCTTTCAACAATACTACATCTTCAGTACACATACTTTCAACAATACTACACCTTCAGTACACATCTTTCAACAATACTACATCTTCAATACACATCTTTCAACAATACTACACCTTCAGTACACATCTTTCAACAATACTACATCTTCAGTACACATCTTTCAACAATACTACACCTTCAGTACACATCTTTCAACAATACTACATCTTCAGTACACATCTTTCAACAATACTACATCTTCAGTACACATATTTCAACAATACTACATCTTCAGTACACATACTTTCAACAATACTACATCTTCAGTACACATCTTTTCAACAATACTACAGTACACATCACATTTTCAACAATACTACACCTTCAGTACACATCTTTCAACAATACTACAACTTCAGTAGACATCTTTTAACAATACTACATCTTCAGTACACATCTTTCAACAATACTACATCTTCAGCACACATCTTTCAACAATACTACACCTTCAGTACACATCTTTCAACAATACTACATCTTCAGTAAACATATTTCAACAATACTACATCTTCAGAACACATGATTAAACAATACTACATCTTTCAGTACACATCTTTCAACAATACTACATCTTCAGTACACATCTTTCAACAATACTACATCTTCAGTACACATATTTCAACAATACTACACCTTTAGTACACATCTTTCAACAATACTACACCTTCAGTACACATCTTTCAACAATACTACATCTTTCAGTACACATCTTTCAACAATACTACATCTTCAGTACACATCTTTCAACAATACTACACCTTCAGTACACATCTTTCAACAATACTACATCTTCAGTACACATCTTTCAACAATACTACATCTTCAGTACACATCTTTCAGTACACAATCTTTCAACAATACTACATTTTCAGTACACATCAACAATACTACACCTTCAACAATACTACACATCTTCAGTACACATCTTTCAACAATACTACACCTTCAGTACACATCTTTCAACAATACTACATCTTCAGTACACATCTTTCAACAATACTACATCTTCAGTACACATCTTTCAACAATACTACATCTTCAGTACACTACATACTTCAGTACACATCTTTCAACAATACTACATCTTCAGTACACATCTTTCAACAATAGTACTACAATACTTCAGTACACATCTTTCAACAATACTACATCTTCAGTACACATCTTTCAACAATACTACATCTTCAGTACACATCTTTCAACAATACTACATCTTCAGTACACATCTTTCAACAATACATCTACAATACTACATCTTCAGTACACATCTTTCAACAATACTACATTTTCAGTACACATTTTCAACAATACTACATCTTCAGTACACATCTTTCAACAATACTACATCTTCAGTACACATCTTTCAACAATACTACACCTTCAGTACACATCTTTCAACAATACTACATCTTCAGTACACATCTTTCAACAATACTACATCTTCAGTACACATCTTTCAACAATACTACACACATCTTTCAGTACACATCACATTTTCAACAATACTACATCTTCAGTACACATCTTTCAACAATACTACATTTTCAGTACACATCTTTCAACAATACAACACATACACACAGTTTTTCAACAATACTACACCTTCAGTACACATCTTTCAACAATACTACATCTTCAGTACACATCTTTCAACAATACTACACTTTCAGTACACATCTTTCAACAATACTACATCTTCAGTACACATCTTTCAACAATACTACATCTTCAGTACACATCTTTCAACAATACTACACACTTCAGTACACATCTTTCAACAATACTACATCTTCAGTACACATCTTTCAACAATACTACATCTTCAGTACACATCTTTCAACAATACTACATCTTCAGTACACATCTTTCAACAATACTACATCTTCAGTACACATACTTTCAACAATACTAACACCTTCAGTACACATCTTTCAACAATACTACATCTTCAGTACACATCTTTCAACAATACTACATCTTCAGTACACATCTTTCAACAATACTACATTCTTCAGTACACATCTTTCAACAATACTACATCTTCAGTACACATCTTTCAACAATACTACATCTTCAGTACACATCTTTCAACAATACTACATCTTTAGTACACATCTTTCAACAATACACACCTTCAGTACACATCTTTCAACAATACTACATCTTCAGTACACATATTTCAACAATACTACATCTTCAGGACACATCTTTCAACAATACTACATCTTCAGTACACATCTTTCAACAATACTACACCTTCAGTACACATCTTTCAACAATACTACACCTTCAGTACACATCTTTCAACAATACTACATCTTCAGTACATCTTTCAACAATACTACATCTTTAGTACACATCTTTCAACAATACTACACCTTCAGTACACATCTTTCAACAATACTACACTTTCAGTACACATCTTTCAACAATACTACATCTTCAGTACACATCTTTCAACAATACTACATCTTCAGTACACATCTTTCAACAATACTACATCTTCAGTACACATCTTTCAACAATACTACACCTTCAGTACACATCTTTCAACAATACTACATCTTCAGTACACATCTTTCAACAATACTACATCTTCAGTACACATCTTTCAACAATACTACATCTTCAGTACACATCTTTCAACAATACTACATCTTCAGTACAACATCTTTCAACAATACTACATCTTCAGTACACATCTTTCAACAATACTACATCTTCAGTACACATCTTCTTCAGTACACACAACAATACTACATCTTCAGTACACATCTTTCACATCTTTCAACAATACTACACCTTCAGTACACATCTTTCAACAATACTACATCTTCAGTACACATCTTTCAACAATACTACACCTTCAGTACACATCTTTCAACAATACTACATCTTCAGTACACATCTTTCAACAATACTACACCTTCAGTACACATCTTTCAACAATACTACATCTTCAGTACACATCTTTCAACAATACTACATAGTACATCTTTTCTTTCAAACAATACTACACCTTCAGTACACATCTTTCAACAATACTACATCTTACATCTTCAGTACACATCTTTCAACAATACTACATCTTTCAGTACACATCTTTCAACAATACTACATTTTAGTACACATCTTTCAACAATACTACATCTTTCAGTACACATCTTTCAACAATACTACATCTTCACATACACATCTTTCAACAATACTACATCTTCAGTACACATCTTTCAACAATACTACATCTTCAGTACACATCTTTCAACAATACTACATCTTCAGTACACATCTTTCAACAATACTACATTTTTCAGTTTTTCAACAATACTACATCTTCAGTACACATCTTTCAACAATACTACATCTTCAGTACACATCTTTACACATCAACAATACTACACACATTTCAGTACACATCTTTCAACAATACTACACCTTCAGTACACATCTTTCAACAATACTACACCTTCAGTACACATCTTTCAACAATACTACATCTTCAGTACACATCTTTCAACAATACTACATCTTCAGTACACATCTTTCAACAATACTACACCTTCAGTACACATCTTTCAACAATACTACATTTCAGTACACATCTTTCAACAATACTACATCTTCAGTACACATACTTTCAACAATACTACATCTTCAGTACACATCTTTCAACAATACTACACCTTCAGTACACATCTTTCAACAATACTACATCTTCAATACACATCTTTCAACAATACTACATCTTCAGTACACATCTTTCAACAATACTACATCTTTAGTACACATCTTTCAACAATACTACACATCTTCAGTACACATCTTTCAACAATACTACATCTTCAGTACACATCTTTCAACAATACTACATCTTCAGTACACATCTTTCAACAATACTACATCTTCAGTACACATCTTTCAACAATTTCAACAATACTACATCTTCAGTACACATCTTTCAACAATACTACACCTTCAGTACACATCTTTCAACAATACTACATCTTCAGTACACATCTTTCAACAATACTACACCTTCAGTACTTCAGTACACATCTTTCAACAATACTACATCTTCAGTACACATCTTTCAACAATACTACATCTTCAGTACACATCTTTCAACAATACTACATCTTTAGTACACATCTTTCAACAATACTACATTTTAGTACACATCTTTCAACAATACTACACCTTCAGTACACATCTTTCAACAATACTACACCTTTCAGTACACATCTTTTCAACAATACTACATTTCAGTACACATCTTTCAACAATACTACACATACACATCTTTCAACAATACTACATCTTCAGTACACATCTTTCAACAATACTACATCTTCAGTACACATCTTTCAACAATACTACATCTTCAGTACACATCTTTCAACAATACAACATCATTTCAGTACACATCTTTCAACAATACTACATCTTCAGTACACATCTTTCAACAATACTACATCTTCAGTACACATCTTTCAACAATACTACATCTTCAGTACACATCTTTCAACAATACTACATCTTCAGTACACATCTTTCAACAATACTACATCTTCAGTACACATCTTTCAACAATACAATACACATTTCAGTACACATCTTTCAACAATACTACACCTTCAGTACACATCTTTCAACAATACTACATCTTCAGTACACATCTTTCAACAACTTTTAGTACACATCTTTCAACAATACACATCTTTCAACAATACTACACCTTCAGTACACATCTTTCAACAATACTACACCTTCAGTACACATCTTTCAACAATACTACATCTTCAGTACACATCTTTCAACAATACTAGTACACATCTTTCAACAATACTACATACACATTTTCAACAATACTACATCTTCAGTACACATCTTTCAACAATACTACATCTTCAGTACACATCTTTCAACAATACTACATCTTCAGTACACATCTTTCAACAATACTACATCTTCAGTACACATCTTTCAACAATACTACATCTTCAGTACACATCTTTCAACAATACACATCTTCAGTACACATCTTTCAACAATACTTTTCAGTACACATCTTTCAACAATACTACATCTTCAGTACACATCTTTCAACAATACTACATCTTCAGTACACATCTTTCAACAATACTACACATCTTCAGTACACATTCAGTACACATCTTTCAACAATACTACATCTTCAGTACACATCTTTCAACAATACTACATCTTCAGTACACATCTTTCAACAATACTTCAGTACACATCTTTCAACAATACTACATCTTTACACATCTTTCAACAATACTACATCTTTCAGTACACATCTTTCAACAATACTACACAATACTACTTCAGTACACACAACAATACTACATCTTCAGTACACATAACAATACTACACCTTCAGTACACATCTTTCAACAATACTACATTTCAGTACACATCTTTCAACAATACTACATCTTTCAGTACACATCTTTCAACAATACTACATCTTCAGTACACATCTTTCAACAATACTACACCTTCAGTACACATCTTTCAACAATACTACATCTTCAGTACACATCTTTCAACAATACTACATCTTCAGTACACATCTTTCAACAATACTACATCTTCACTAGACATGTTTTTACAATACTACATCTTCAGTACACATCTTTCAACAATACTACACCTTCAGTACACATCTTTCAACAATACTACATCTTCAGTACACATCTTTCAACAATACTACATCTTCAGTACACATCTTTCAACAATACTACATCTTTCAGTACACATCTTTCAACAATACTACATCACAACAATACTTTCAGTACTACATCTTCAGTACACAACAATACTATCTTTTTCAACAATACTACATCTTCAGTACACATCTTTCAACAATACTACATCTTCAGTACACATCTTTCAACAATACTACATCTTCAGTACACATCTTTCAACAATACTACACAGTTCTTTCAGTACACATTTTCAACAATACTACACATTTTCAGTACACATCTTTCAACAATACTACATCTTCAGTACACATCTTTCAACAATACTACACCTTCAGTACACATCTTTCAACAATACTACATCTTCAGTACACATATTTCAACAATACTACATCTTCAGTACACATTTTTACAACAATACTACATCTTCAGTACACATCTTTCAACAATACTACATCTTTTACACATCTTTCAACAATACTACATCTTTAGTACACATCTTTCAACAATACTACATTTTCAGTACACATCTTTCAACAATACTACACCTTCAGTACACATCTTTCAACAATACTACATCTTCAGTACACATCTTTCAACAATACTACATCTTCAGTACACATCTTTCAACAATACTACACATCTTCAGTACACATCTTTCAACAATACTACATCTTCAGTACACATCTTTCAACAATACTACATCTTCAGTACACATCTTTCAACAATACTACATCTTCAGTACACATCTTTCAACAATACTACATCTTCAGTACACATCTTTCAACAATACTACATCTTCAGTACACATCTTTCAACAATACTACACTTCAGTACACATCTTTCAACAATACTACATTTCAGTACACATCTTTCAACAATACTACATACTTTCAACAACACATCTTTTCAACAATACTACACTACTTCAGTACACATCTTTCAACAATACTACATCTTCAGTACACATCTTTCAACAATACTACATCTTCAGTACACATCTTTCAACAATACTACATCTTCAGTACACATCTTTCAACAATACTACATCTTCAGTACACATCTTTCAACAATACTACATCTTCAACACATAACAATACTACACATCTCTTCAGTACACATCTTTCAACAATACTACATCTTCAGTACACATCTTTCAACAATACTACACCTTCAGTACACATCTTTCAACAATACAACACCTACACATCAGTACACATATTTCAACAATTTCAACAATACTACACATCTTCAGTACACATCTTTCAACAATACTACATCTTCAGTACACATCTTTCAACAATACTACATCTTCAGTACACATCTTTCAACAATACTACATCTTCAGTACACATCTTTCAACAATACTACACCTTCAGTACACATCTTTCAACAATACTACATTTCAGTACACAACAATACAATACTACATCTTCAGTACACATCTTTCAACAATACTACATTTTCAGTACACATCTTTCAACAATACTACATCAGTACACATCTTTCAGTACACATCTTTCAACAATACTACATCTTCAGTACACATCTTTCAACAATACTACATCTTCAGTACACATCTTTCAACAATACTACACCTTCAGTACACATCTTTCAACAATACTACATCTTCAGTACACATCTTTCAACAATACTACATCTTCAGTACACATCTTTCAACAATACTACATCTTCAGTACACATCTTTCAACAATACTACACCATCAGTACACATCTTTCAACAATACTACACCTTCCGTACACATCTTTCAACAACAATACTACATTTTCAGTACACATCTTTCAACAATACAACACCTTCAGTACACATTTTTTGACAATACTACATCTTTCAACAACACATCTTCAGTACACATCTTTCAACAATACTACATCTTCAGTACACATCTTTCAACAATACTACATCTTCAGTACACATCTTTCAACAATAATACATACTACATCTTCAGTACACATTTTCACAATACTACATCTTCAGTACACATCTTTCAACAATACTACATCTTCAGTACACATCTTTCAACAATACTACACCTTCAGTACACATCTTTCAACAATACTACATCTTCAGTACACATCTTTCAACAATACTACATCTTTCAGTACACATCTTTACAACAATACTACATCTTCAGTACACATCTTTCAACAATACTACATCTTCAGTACACATCTTTCAACAATACTACACCTTCAGTACACATCTTTCAACAATACTACATCTTTCAGTACACATCTTTCAACAATACTACATCTTTAGTACACATCTTTCAACAATACTACATCTTTATACACATCTTTCAACAATACTACATCTTCAGTACACATTTTCAACAATACTACATTTCAGTACACATCTTTCAACAATACTACATTTTAGTACAACATACATTTCAACAATCTTTCAACACACACTTCTTTTCTTCAGTACACATCTTTCAACAATACTACATCTTCAGTACACATCTTTCAACAATACTACATTTCAGTACACATCTTTCAACAATACTACATCTTCAGTACACATCTTTCAACAATACTACATTTCAGTACACATCTTTCAACAATACTACATCTTCAGTACACATCTTTCAACAATACTACATCTTCAGTACACATCTTTCAACAATACTACATCTTTCAGTACACATCTTTCAACAATACTACATCTTCAGTACACATCTTTCAACAATACTACATCTTCAGTACACATCTTTCAACAATACTACATCTTCAGTACACATCTTTCAACAATACTACATAGTACACATCTTTCAACAATACACACACATCTTTCAACAATACTACATCTTCAGTACACATCTTTCAACAATACTACACAGTACACATCTTTCAACAATACTACATCTTCAGTACACATCTTTCAACAATACTACACCTTCAGTACACATCTTTCAACAATACTACATCTTCAGTTCAACAATACTACATCTTTCAACAATACTACATCTTCAGTACACATCTTTCAACAATACTACATCTTCAGTACACATCTTTCAACAATACTACATCTTCAGTACACATCTTTCAACAATACTACACCTTCAGTAGTACACATCTTTCAACAATACTACATCTTCAGTACACATATTTCAACAATACTACACCTTCAGTACACATTTTTCAACACTACTACATCTTCAGTACACATCTTTCAACAATACAACATTTTAGTACACATCTTTCAACAATACTACACATCTTCAGTACACATCTTTCAACAATACTACACCTTCAGTACACATACACATCTTTCAACAATACTACACCTTCAGTACACATCTTTCAACAATACTACACCTTCAGTACACATCTTTTAACAATACTACATCTTCAATACACATCTTTCAACAATACTACACCTTCAGTACACATCTTTCAACAATACTACATCTTTATTACACATATTTCAACAATAGTACATCTTTAGTACACATATTTCAACAATACTACATCTTCAGTACACATCTTTCAACAATACTACATTTTCAGTACACATCTTTCAACAATACTACATTTTCAGTACACATCTTTCAACAATACATCTACATCTTTAGTACACATCTTTCAACAATACTACATCTTCAGTACACATCTTTCAACAATACTACATTTCAGTACACATCTTTCAACAATACTACACCTTCAGTACACATCTTTCAACAATACATACACATCTTTCAACAATACTACATCTTCAGTACACATCTTTCAACAATACTACATCTTCACATAACAATACTACATCTTTCAACAATAACAATACACATCTTCAGTACACATCTTTCAACAATACACCTACACATCTTTCAACAATACTACACCTTTCAGTACACATCTTTCAACAATTACACCTTCAACACATCTTTCAACAATACTACATCTTCAGTACACATCTTTCAACAATACTACACCTTCAGTACACATCTTTCAACAATACTACATCTTCAGTACACATATTTCAACAATACTACATCTTCAGTACACATCTTTCAACAATACTACATCTTCAGTACACATCTTTCAACAATACTACACCTTCAGTACACATCTTTCAACAATACTACATCTTCAGTACACATCTTTCAACAATACTACATCTTCAGTACACATCTTTCAACAATAGTACATCTTTAGTACACATATTTCAACAACACAACATTTTACTACACATCTTTCAACAATACTACACCTTCAGTACACATCTTTCAACACAACATTTTAGTACACATCTTTCAACAATACTACACCTTCAGTACACATCTTTCAACAATACTACACCTTCAATACACATCTTTCAACAATACTACACCTTCAGTACACATCTTTCAACAATACACATACACATCTTTCAACAATACTACATCTTCAGTACACATCTTTCAACAATACTACACCTTCAGTACACATCTTTCAACAATACTACACCTTCAGTACACATCTTTCAACAATACTACATCTTCAGTACACATCTTTCAACAATACTACACATTCAGTACACATTTTTCAACAATACTACATCTTCACTAGACATTTCTTCACAATACTACATCTTCAGTACACATCTTTCAACAATACTACATCTTCACTAGACATTTCTTGACAATACTACACCTTCAAGAAGTACACATCTTTCAACAATACTACATCTTCAGTACACATCTTTCAACAATACTACATCTTCAGTACACATCTTTCAACAATAGTACATCTTTAGTACACATATTTCAACAATAGTACATCTTTAGTACACATATTTTAACAACACAACATTTTAGTACACATTTTTCAACAACCCAACATTTTAGTACACATCTTTCAAAAATACTACACCTTCAGTACAAAAATTTCAACAATAAAAAATTTTCAGAACACATGTTTAAACATTACTACATCTTCAGTACACGTTTTTCAACAACTCAAAATTTTAGTACACATCTTTCAACAATACTACATTTTCAGTACACATATTTCAACAACACAACATTTTAGTACACATCTTTCAACAATACTACACCTTCAGTACACATCTTTCAACACAACATTTTAGTACACATCTTTCAACAATACTACACCTTCAGTACACATCTTTCAACAATACTACATCTTCACTACACATCTTTCAACAATACTACATCTTCAGTACACATCTTTCAACAATACTACATCTTCAGTACACATATTTCAACAATACTACATCTTCAGTAGACATCTTTTGTCAACAATACTACATCTTCAGTACACATCTTTCAACAATACTACATCTTCAGTACACATCTTTAACAATACTACATCTTCAGTACACATATTTCAACAATACTACACCTTCAGTACACATCTTTCAACAATACTACATCTTTAGTACACATCTTTCAACAATACTACACCTTCAGTACACATCTTTCAACAATACTACATCTTCAGTACACATCTTTCAACAATACTACACCTTCAGTACACATCTTTCAACAATACTACATCTTCAGTACACATCTTTCAACAATACTACATCTTCACTAGACACGTTGTGTCAATACAACATCTTCAGTACACATCTTTCAACAATACTACATCTTCAGTAACACATCTTTCAACAATACTACATCTTCACTAGACACGTTTTGTCAATACTACATCTTCAGTACACATCTTTCAACAATACTACACCTTCAGTACACATCTTTAACAATACTACATCTTCAGTACACATCTTTCAACAATACTACACCTTCAGTACACATATTTCGACAATACTACATCTTCAATACACATCTTTCAACAATACTACACCTTCAGTACACATATTTCAACAATACTACATCTTCAGTACACATCTTTCAACAATACTACATCTTCAGTACACATGTTTTGACAATACTACACCTTCAGTACACATTTTTCAACAATACTACATCTTCAGTACACATATTTTAACAACACTACACCTTCAGTACACATCTTTCAAAAATACTACATCATAACTAGACATGTTTTAACAATATTACACTTTCAGTAATAATTCAACTTTTCGAACTAGATTATTTCGGCTTTTACAGAGACAAACATTATTTCCTGTTAAGTAGCATACAAATATATTGATGTCATTCTATCTTTATTTTCCACGAAACGACTTACAATCAAAACCCACGATTGTATCTTTTTTTAACTTTCAATTATCTGGCCAGTTAGTCACTTGTTTTTTGGCCTCAAGTTGTGACTGACAATCACATTTATCTGATTAGTCAATTCGTTTTTTGTTTGTCGTTCGTCAGACTGTTGCATGTCTTAGATACAGGGGATCGAACTTAGTATCTTTAAAAAAGCCTCATCAGCCAGATATGTGGCAGCCATTAGTTGAAAGGGTCAACGAGCACCTGTCTGGAAATACACTCCAAGCTATGATTGGTGATTAATACATTTGCTTTTCTAAATTTGATAATTGTCAAGTATCTAAAGTCATCATTAATATTGGATGTGTTCGTTTGACCTAAATACACAGGTTACCAAGATTACTAGAAGCTTGACTGTGTTCGTTTGACCTAAATACACAGGTTACCAAGATTACTAGAAGCTTGACTGTGTTCGTTTGACATAAATACACAGGTTACCAAGATTACTAGAAATTTAACTGTGTTCGTTTGACCTAAATACACAGGTTACCAATATTACTAGAAGCTTGACTGTGTTCGTTTGACATAAATACACAGGTTACCAAGATTAGTAGAAGCTTGACTGTGTTTGTTTGACCTAAATACACAGGTTACCAAGATTACTAGAAACTTAATTGTGTTTGTTTGACCTAAATACACAGGTTACCAAGATTACTAGAACCTTGATAGCAGAACTTTCTTCCAAGTTCTATATTTATTGTTTTTTTGTTAACTTCTCTTCTGATCAGCACGAAATTTCGTTGAGCAAACTTTGGTTTATAGAACATGAACCCTATTGTGATGTATCAGCCTCATGTCTTTTGGAGTTTCTTTTTTTCTGAGGCCGTCGAATACTTCTTTGTTGCCATTGAAGAATTTCAAAAGGTTCTATTTATTCTATTTTCTATGGAACGCTAGGTCGTAGCAATATCGTAGCGTCTTACGCTATCCCAGTGGTACAAAGTTAGCGGAAATTACCCCCACTGGGCGAAAACATTGCCCTCAGCGTCACAATTCTTGACATTGGTAGCAATAGTGTAACGTCTTATGGTGTTCACGCGCTCTGAACTTCATAACAATGAAGATCATAAAATTTAACTCGTCATATGAAGTTGTAAACCAGAAGTTTTCTTGTTGTCGTGTCAGATCCATTCCTCACTCTCTCTCCACCTGATAGTTTAATATCTTTTTCTTCATCCGCTAGGTGTCGAAACGTAGAAATATTTTAATTAAATATTACGATCGACCGTATGATTATCAGTTGTAAACACTTACTGTCACTGTAGTTTTAATATAACCCTAACCTAAAGTAAATACATACAATTGAATTACTTTTAGTGTAAAAGGATACGAAGTATTATTTATGTTTTCGAATTGAGAAAATGTTTGTTTTGTTTGTCGAATTTAGCGCAAAACTACACGAGAGCTATCTGCGTTAGCCGTCCTTTATTCAGCAGTATAAGACTAGATGGAAGGCAGCTAGTCATCACCACCCACCGGCAACTCTTGGGCTAACTTTTTACAAACGAATAGTGGGATTGACCATCACATTATAACGCCCCCGCGGCTGAAAGGGCGAGCATGTTTGGTGCGACCAGGATTCGAACCAGTGACGCTCGAATTACGTGTCGAACGCCTTAACCCGCTTGGCCATGCCAGGCCCCCACTATTGAACTTTAGGTTTAAACTATACGCGTGTTTAATTGAACCAATAAATGTTTTATTGTCATTTGATGTTGAACCTGTTTAAACAACCTCTACTGTGTTGAAGCGATACAAAAGAAATGTTGATATTTTGTGTATTTTTAAGCACAAATTTCTGTGCTTATCCCATCGTGAATATGGAAACCCAATATTTGCGTTACAAACCTACTCGTCATTGTGCCATGAGAGGGCAAGATAATGCTAACACATTTTGTATATTCCAAACATATACATTAGTGCCTCCGGAGGCTTGAAACCCTTAATTCTGGGATTCTACACCTGTGGTAAATACGTACATTAGTAATTCTAGGTCAATATCCTGTCTTTAAAAATTACTTTATTTAAAAGAAGACGTTATTCATTTTTCAATGTATATTATTAATTACTTTGTTATCACTGTTTGGCATAGTATTTATTATAAGGTTACTAAACATAGTTTTCAAAATGGTCACTGAATTTCAGTTCGTCCATTTTGTTCTAGTTTTATCCAACTGTGATTATATTGGTTGAAAATAAATTCAAAGTTTTTTTATTAACTCGTAATCTGAGTGCCGGTTCGCATCCCCGTCGCACTAAACATTCTCGCCTTTTCAGCCGTGGGGGCGTTATAATGTTACAGTATATCCCACTATTCGTTGGTAAAAGAGTAGCTCAAAAGTTGGCGGTGGATGATGATGACTAGCTGCCTTCCCTCTAGTTTCACACTGCTAAATTGCGGACGGCTAGCGCAGATAGCTCTCGAGTAGCTTTGTGCGAAATTCAAAAACAAACAAACTTTCAAACCAATCATAATTATCTGTAACTCCTAGTCCGATCATAATTATCTGTAACTCCTAGTCCGATCATAATTATATGTTACTCCTAGTCCGATCATAGTTATCTGTAACTCCTAGTCCGATCATAGTTATCTGTAACTCCTAGTCCGATCATAATTATCAGTAACTCCTAGTCCGATCATAATTATCTGTAACTCCTAGTCCGGTCATAATTATCTGTAACTCCTAGTCCGATCATAATTATCAGTAATTCCTAGTCCGATCATAATTATCTGTAACTCCTAGTCCGATCATAATTATCTGTAACTCCTAGTCCGATCATAATTATCAGTAACTCCTAGTCCGATCATAATTATCTGTAACTCCAAGTCCGATCATAATTATCAGTAACTCCTAGTCCGATCATAATTATCTGTAACTCCAAGTCCGATCATAATTATCAGTAACTCCTAGTCCGATCATAATTATCAGTAACGTCGTGTCTAATCGCTGTTATTAATTGTCACTTCAAAACTATAAATCTTAAATATTGCGTGATAATAAATAAAACCATGAACATCACGAAACAGGAAGATAGGCAATCTCTTAATGCGCCACGTGCTTCCCAGAAACAAAACCTGTGTTTTGAAAACAATTTACCTACTGTTCGATCACAAATATCGTTGTCTCTTACACTAATATCAGACAATTTTAAAAACAACAAAGTGCATAGTCCCGACCAATAAGATTTTGATGGATGTAAAAAATGATTGCTTACAAGTTGTCTAAACAAATAAACTACAATTATTTCATCTCAGACAACTTTAAAGTAAATATAAAAACCTATTTTTTTTGTATTCCTTAAGATTGTTAAACTTTATATTTGTAAAAACGGCTGGTTTGGGTTATGTAGAGGAGCGAACAACGTTTCGACCTTCTTCGGTCATCGTCAGGTTCACCTGATATTAAATTTTCAAATTAACACACAAGTAGAAATATTTATATAGAAATGAAATGAACAAATACGTATATCATAACGTTTTTTTCGATTTACGTTTTTTGTATAAAACAAAATAACATTTTTTATTTGAGACTGAAGACAACGCTATTGGATTATAAAACACAATACAAAGGAATTGTCCAAGAACACCAAATAGACAATAGTTTTTCTTATTCCAAACAATTACAGGTGGACTAGTGAAAAACTACTGACAAATTAAACACAAAGTGCGATTTAAAGAAAGTAAACCTTCAACAACACAGTAAGATTTAAACAAAGTAAAGTTTCAACATATTTGTATCTAATTCGTTTAAATACTCCCCGTCACACCAAACATGCTCGCCTTTTCAGCCGTGGGAGCATTATAATATGACGATCAATCCCACTATTCGTTGGTAAAGAGTAGCCCAAGAGTTGGCGGTGGTTGGTGATGACTAGCTACCTTCCATCTAGTCTTACACTGCTAAATTAGGGACAACTAGCGCAGATAGCCCTCGAGTAGCTTTGCGCGAAATTCAAAACAAACAATAATATATTCTTGCAACAAAATAAAAATAGCACAAATAAATCGTTTCTTTAAGATATTTTAAATCTGTGGTAAGTTTTTAATCACTAGTTCGAGCTGCTGAAATTGAGCTTTTCATATTCCCTGCTTTATGTCTAGAAAACTTTGTCCCTCTGGAATGTTTTACAAAACCTCTTGTTGTGCTAGAATTTTAAATGTATAATAACCAACTCTCCAAAGTGTCTTATGTACAGTAAAAAGCCAAACTCTTGTCCTCACACACTTGTATTATGAGGTGATTGACGAATTCATAGATAGAATGTTCGACAGCTTGCTCAGTAAACAGGAATATACATCCTCTGGTGGCTGAAACTTTTCTCAAGAGAGACTCTTTATAAACTTATCTTTAACAGAATCTCGAACAACGTTCTGTCCATTCTTGAATTATTCACAACACCTGGAAGCCATGAAGGTCTCCAGGGGGTTGTTTCGGAAGCCACGTGTATTGAAATTGATGCTGCAGGCAACGTGCGAAGAACAATTTCATGAATTTGGAAACTATTATATTTAGGAAGGTTTTTTGAGCTACGGTGGTCATTATCTTAGTATGAAACGCTCGCGGTAGAGAAAATGTTGTACCTCTGACTCCACTGTAGTAATGACTGCTTTTTGTATGTGTGAGTTCCTGACTACAATACAAGTGTTATATGACGCTATTTTCTTTTTACCACCAATGTGTAGGTTCTACCTAATCGGTCTTCATTTACAAACAGGAACGTCCAATAGCAATCACTACAGTATATAGCAAGATAAAACTGGAAGTAAGAACAAGTCATCTAATGGCTTGCATTCGAACATACAGTTTTAAAATTTTTATACAAATCAAACTGAATTTGTCTTTAACTTCATAAATTTTAGTCTAATCGAAAATACACTTTGTTATTAATATTATTTATTCCACGTTAGTTAAAGTTAAAATTGTTAAATTAAGTTGGTCCATTTCTTTACATCTTCCAGTTTCTTGTTGGTCGAGAGTCGTTACGATCGACAGGAACATTCATACCCATGGGAAATATAAGAATAAATTTTAGTTGGATACCTTTGGCATATCCATGTGATATCCTTAACATCCCTGAGGAATTTCGCCTTCCTATGTCATACCGTTTGTGAAATACGTTGTGATGAATTCGAATCTTTCTTTACAGTTATCCCATAACTTGAAATGTGAAATGGTCAAGAGTACACGTCAGTTAATGGTTTGTTACAAAGGGTCATTGTTTTGAAATGTTTAGTTAAAAATTAGATAATATATTTATAAGGTATAATCGTTAAGAGAACGAACAATATTTTGTGGAATGTGTTGTTTCTGGTAAATATAGTATTATTTCAAGTTACATAGCCACCAAATGTGATAGGGTAGAGGTTTACTAATATAGTATTATTTCAAGTTACATAGCCACCAAATGTGATAGGGTAGAGATTTACTAATATAGTATTATTTCAAGTTACATAGCCACCAAATGTGATAGGGTAGAGGTTTACTAATATAGTATTATTTCAAGTTACATAGCCACCAAATGTGATAGGGTAGAGGTTTACTAATATAGTATTATTTCAAGTTACATAGCCACCAAATGTGATAGGGATAGAGGTTTACTAATATAGTATTATTTCAAGTTACATAGCCACCAAATGTGATAGGGATAGAGGTTTACTAATATAGTATTATTTCAAGTTACATAGCCACCAAATGTGATAGGGGTAGAGATTTACTAATATAGTATTATTTCAAGTTACATAGCCACCAAATGTGATAGGGTAGAGGTTTACTAATATAGTATTATTTCAAGTTACATAGCCACCAAATGTGATAGGGATAGAGATTTACTAATATAGTATTATTTCAAGTTACATAGCCACCAAATGTGATAGGGTAGAGGTTTACTAATATAGTATTATTTCAAGTTACATAGCCACCAAATGTGATAGGGTAGAGGTTTACTAATATAGTATTATTTCAAGTTACATAGCCACCAAATGTGATAGGGGTAGAGGTTTACTAATATAGTATTATTTCAAGTTACATAGCCACCAAATGTGATAGGGTAGAGGTTTACTAATATAGTATTATTTCAAGTTACATAGCCACCAAATGTGATAGGGGTAGAGGTTTACTAATATAGTATTATTTCAAGTTACATAGCCACCAAATGTGATAGGGATAGAGATTTACTAATATAGTATTATTTCAAGTTACATAGCCACCAAATGTGATAGGGTAGAGGTTTACTAATATAGTATTATTTCAAGTTACATAGCCACCAAATGTGATAGGGTAGAGGTTTACTAATATAGTATTATTTCAAGTTACATAGCCACCAAATGTGATAGGGATAGAGGTTTACTAATATAGTATTATTTCAAGTTACATAGCCACCAAATGTGATAGGGATAGAGATTTACTAATATAGTATTATTTCAAGTTACATAGCCACCAAATGTGATAGGAGTAGAGGTTTACTAATATAGTATTATTTCAAGTTACATAGCCACCAAATGTGATAGGGTAGAGGTTTACTAATATAGTATTATTTCAAGTTACATAGCCACCAAATGTGATAGGGGTAGAGGTTTACTAATATAGTATTATTTCAAGTTACATAGCCACCAAATGTGATAGGGTAGAGGTTTACTAATATAGTATTATTTCAAGTTACATAGCCACCAAATGTGATAGGGGTAGAGGTTTACTAATATAGTATTATTTCAAGTTACATAGCCACCAAATGTGATAGGGTAGAGGTTTACTAATATAGTATTATTTCAAGTTACATAGCCACCAAATGTGATAGTGGTAGAGGTTTACTAATATAGTATTATTTCAAGTTACATAGCCACCAAATGTGATAGGGTAGAGGTTTACTAATATAGTATTATTTCAAGTTACATAGCCACCAAATGTGATAGGGGTAGAGGTTTACTAATATAGTATTATTTCAAGTTACATAGCCACCAAATGTGATAGGGTAGAGGTTTACTAATATAGTATTATTTCAAGTTACATAGCCACCAAATGTGATAGGGGTAGAGGTTTACTAATATAGTATTATTTCAAGTTACATAGCCACCAAATGTGATAGGGTAGAGATTTACTAATATAGTATTATTTCAAGTTACATAGCCACCAAATGTGATAGGGGTAGAGGTTTACTAATATAGTATTATTTCAAGTTACATAGCCACCAAATGTGATAGGGGTAGAGGTTTACTCTAGTTTTGTAATACGTTGCTGACGAAAATACAGGAAGTATCATTTTATGATGTATTGTTAACAACTACAATAGAGGAACTTTACTTTGTGATGGGTCCTAGTTACACTTGTTTAGTATATGTGTGTGTTTGTGATGGGTCCTAGTTACATTTGTTTCGTATATGTGTGTGTCATTATATATATTTTTTCTCATAAACAAAAACAGCCCAAACAAAAATCAAAAACCCTGCAGAAATCAATAGGGTCCGCAGGGTGTAGGCTATAATGTGGAATATAAAATGTACCCTTGGATTTGGAGGTGACTGGGAAAGAAGGACCAACATTGCGGTGGGGATACACATCAAGAGAGTCATAGATAATGATAATGACAAAATAAGGAAAATTAAATGATAAAATACTCAAAAGAAACAGAAATTAGAGATCGAGATGTGGGTTCTCAGGCCCACAACGTCCCACATCATTTTTACCCTTCACTCTCTGCGGACACTTGTGAGAAAGTGACTTCTCTTCAAAGTATAGAAGGGCAAATAATAATAATAGATACTACCAATAGGGGTAAATAAGATAAATTTACCTCTTGTACCTCCCAAAGTTGGCATTCCAGCCCCTATTATGGTTGAAAGGCGCTAATTAGTATCCCAGTAGACAAATTACCCTAGTGTAGAGGGTAAAAAACCAGCTATCTAAACTAACCAGTATAACTCCCACCGACCACCTGTATTTGTAATATATTTTATTCTGATAGTAGTGTACGTATATTACTTTTAAAAGATTTATCATCTTAATCTTCCTAAAATAAGAACATTAATTAATAACAAAAATTGATTTTCGAAAAGATCATGCAAAGAACTTAATTTAGACGTTATAAAATATTAATTAAAGGTCGCTGATTTATCACGCTTTGAAAAGATAAACTGCAAATTAAAATTTTATATTTGGTAATTAATTTTGAACATAAAGTGTTCAATGACTTGCAGATTTCTACAATTATTCATCCATCTATAAAATTAATATTTTTTCCTTGCACAAACTTAACTTACCGTTAGTTATAAATACGAAATTCCATTATAAAAGTTTATAATTAATATAAATTTAGGTGAACTTAATAACTTACCTTGTGAGTGTGAAAATAGTTTATTGATACTTTTAACAAACATATTATTAACTTGAAAAATAAAAACAAGTTAAGCTATTACGTGAAATACTTTTAAAAAATCTATATGTAAAATTTCCACAAAATATAATAAGCAAAATATTCTAAAATCTATTGAAAACAATACTGATGAATATATTTTGAAATTTAACTTTATTATATCTTATCCATCTAGATGGTTTTAGAATGAAAGTTTCATCTACTTAAAAAATAAAATTTAAATTATCCTGTATAAAATTAACGAAACACCATATAGATTTATCGTTTCATCAGTTTAAAATATGATTCGAGAATTACAAGAAATATATTTTATATTTCTCATTGATAAAGCAGACTGTAATTTTGTTTAATTTGCAAAACGTCGTACGCATTCATTATGATAAAAGAAATCCATAGTATACAAATATTTAAACTTATTAACCAATTTAAAGATACAATTATTAGTAATTTCGTTAAAGCTTATAAAACTCTTTATCCTAAATCAAATTATTTTGTAGATTTACCTTCTCGGTATGATATTCCTAAACTCCATACATCTCTGATTAAATTTAGATTTATTTCTATTAAATAACTGTATTGAATAAATTACCTGATATTTTACTGATAAAATTAAAAACATAAATTTTAATAATAAAAAACAAACGTTTTGGATAATAAATAAATATCAAGCCATTTTAGAATATCTAAGAATCTGTGAATAAATCAATAGTATTCAAACGTTTGATTTCACCATACTGTACGCCACAGTACCGTTAAAAGATTTCATTTCTGTTATTAATTCATTAATAAAACGGTTCTGTTATCGTTTCATAATACTGGAAGAAATAAAATGTAATTCCAAAACATAAAAGATATATTAAGTTTGTGCATTTATAACAATTATATATTTTTCAATAACCAGGTATTTAAATAGTAGAAGATCCAATGAGAGCTAACTATTCTACTTGTATTGTAAATTTATATCTTTAGTTTTAGTAGACTAGATTTATTGAAAATTGCATAAACTCAGACATATTTGCCTTAACTTACAGATTATAGATTACTTAATTAGTGTAAATAATCCTGAAATAAATAATATTATCAACACTATTTAAACAGGAGAATCAGAAATTAAAGTACTTCAATTTCTAATGTAGACGAACATTATTTAGAAATTAAAATAATTGATAATGATATTAATCTAAGTATATTTGATAAAGTAAAATATTTTGCTTTTCCAATATATGATTTACCCTTTTTCAATAGTAATGTATCACACCATTCTGTTATAAGTATTATAACTTCACAGTTATTCAAATTCTGTAAAATTTGTAATAAATTACAATATTATTAATCTTAAAATATTGATGCAAAAATTAATATTCATTGTTTTTAATAAAGAAACCGTAAATAACGTTATTAAAATATTATGTGATAAATATCAGCATCTATTAAATAAATATTAACAAATAAAAAATTAAGGAAATTTTACTGAACGTTTCTGACAACTATGTTTAGTTGTTAATAAGGTCATTAAACAACTTGGCACTACTTTATACGGATGAACACCTTATTGCGTATAAAGGCTTGTTTAGAGTCTGAAAATTGGTAGTGGACAGTAGTCTTAACGAATGGAGGTTGAGAGCTATACTAGTTAGTTTAGATAACTGGTTGGAACCCTACATACTTGTATAATTTGTCTACTGGGCTACTAATTAGTGCCTTACCACCATAATGGGGGCTGGAATGCCAACTTCAGGAGGTAAGTTTATCTTACTTACCCCAAAGTGATAGTACCTTATTATTATTATTCTCTTCTTTAATTTGGAGAGCAGTCACCTTCCCACAACTGTCTGCAGACAGTGAAAATGTGATTATAGATATGGGACGTTATGGGCCTGAGAATCCACATCTCGCTCTACTAATTTCTGTTGCTCTTTTTACTATTTTATCATTTAAAATGTTATTAGCATTATTTATGAATTTCTTCATGTGAGACTGGAAAACGGAGATTAATGCTGATAGATGGTGTATTCCCACTGCAATGTTGGTCCTCCTTCTTCACTCACCTCAAAACCAAGGATACATTTATATTCCACATTATAGCCAGTACCTTCAGAATCCTTTTGATTTTTGTTTGAGCTTGTTTTTGTTTATAACAAATTATCATTAGTCAGATGTGAAGGTTTATCTGTTTCTACCGCAGATCTTTCTTTCATTTTACTTTTATTTACTTGGCTTCTGTATTAATATTCTACACACATATAAAAATTTGCTGTTATTTCTGAGCACAATTTGAAGAAATAGGAGTCACGTACTGAATTTTTAACTAGAAATACATTTAACATTGACTTTTTAAAAGTAGAACACGGTAATTACACGTGGTAGTGTACTCTAAAGATAGTGTAATAGCGTCAGTATATAACTGTTAACAGTTAATTTTAGAAAAATTAAAGTATTAAAACGATGTCCTCACTCTTCCTTTAAACTTCTGACCTACGAAAAATAATTTAGGCTTTATTATTTACCCATAGAAACAGAGTTTGTAACATGAAGACTACGAATGACAATTTGAAACAGTGGATACCTTGTAATAGTAACCGTTAAATTTCACTGTTCGACCACAGAAGAGTTAATGGGAAGTGATTTTGAGATACAGTTATCCATCTAGTCTATCAGCTCGAAATTAAAACGTTCTTTTCAACAATCGACAGCACTTCATAACAAAAGAAGTTGGTTTACAGCATCGGATGACAATACTTTAGAAGACAAGTTTGTAATGTATCACCTAAAACGAATGTGAGTACGTGACGTCCAATATGACAGAGTGGACTAAACATACATTATACAGCTTTTTTCTATAAAACTTAACGATCAAAACAGTATTAAATATATTATTATTTACTATTTAAAACAAAAATAATGAAATAAAAGTCTATAAATAACAGTTAAAGAACCGTCGGGTCGAAGGTCAATTTGTAAGGCAAATATTAAGTTTGAGAAAGTCATTTCAAAGTACTAATACCGTAAACTGCTTTTATGTACATGTATTCAATTTACTGTTCAGTACGTTATCCTGTCTTCATTCGTTTTCAGGTTCTATAATTTTGTTTGCTCTTATCAATAGAATTACTTTATTAAGCAGGACAGAAGAAGACATTGGTGCTAAGAAGAGGATCCATTGGAAACGTGAAATTCAGTACTAAAGTTGAATATTTCTAACATGTATGGTCTTCAAATTGTCATTCTCTATGACCTTAAAGAAAGTATTGTCCATATGTAATACTGTCCACATAAAAGTATCGTCCGTACACAAGTGGAGTGCATATAAAAGTATCGTCAATATTCGAGTATTCTACATATATATGTATCGTCTATGTACAAGTATTGTACATATAAAAGTATCGTGAAAACACAGAAGTCCAAACATTATTATCGTTCTATGTTTTCAGGAGTTATCTCCAGATAATTTTTTTTTTTTTTTCACAGCCCCAGATCTCCAGATAATATATTCCTTTATCTTCCCAGATGAACCGTGGCGATGAAGCCGAAACTTGTGGCTGGACATGATGTAGTTACTGGTTAATCAGTGGGTCCATATATGAGTCTCATTGTGAAAACCAAAACCGTGCCTTTTTACTATAACTTCATGAGTGTGTTATAAGAGTAAAGGTCAGATTCATTATTCGATGAGAATACGCTAAGAGTTGACGGTGTGTGCTATAAGATAGCTGCCTTTCTTCCCAACTGACATTGAGAAACATCAGTACAGACATCCACTGTGTAGGTTTGAACGAATTTCCTAAACATTCAAATCGAATTTTTTTTCCTTCTTAGCCTCAAGTCTGTTGATAAAACAAATGGTTAAGAGTCGAAACTTAAAGTTGTTTATGTGTTAAAAATGAAATTAACTTAATTAAATTATTGATTTATAAATTATACGAAACGATAACAAAACTGAAATTTGGATTCAAATTTCTGGTCCACAAATGACACTATAATAATTAAGTACTGATGTTTATGTTTGACAAGATATCTAAAAAAAAACACATTTTACCTCATTTGGTGTCATCAAATATAAAACAGAACGAGCTATAGAAGTATAACTTATTTTCTCTATAAGAAATTATATCAGGAACTCGAACAAAATAATCAGAGTTCAAAAAAGACTTAATGGGTAAGTGGTAAACACCGGAATTTAAAATAGCCTTCGAGTAGCTTTGCGCGAAATTCAACAAACAAACAAAACCTTGTAATTTGGTGTTCCATTCCATAACGGAGACAGTTACGGTAGTTAATTATGTAACTTTATGTAAAAGAAACAGCAGTAAAGAATTTAGCTGTTTTTGAATGTCTGGTTAGAATTAGTTGTGCTTCATGTAAACATAAACGAAACCCAGATCCAAGTCTTCAAATATAGGAGCTTTCTTTTCCAGCTTCTCTGTTTGTTTTATTGATGTATATATAACATTCGCGATCCCAAAAGAAGCAATTATGACATGGTTCGTGTGGGTGTAAATTAATCTAATAGAAAATGAGAAATTTTGATTCACAGCAATGAACGGGGAGGTTTATTAAACGTGTTACAGAGACGACAAGTATTTTAAAATCACTTGAAAGGAGAAAAAATATTAAGTACAGTGTGAAATAATGTAAAATGTCGCTTCAAGTTTGTTAAGGAAACGCCTGGTGTTTAGAATAGGAAACATTTCTTTAGGTGCCAATAAACATTATCGCTTCTTCTATTATTCCAGGCGGGTTTGTTTTTTCTTGTAAATCTCTCAAAATCAAAAGAAAAATAGATGTCTTTGATCACCAGGGTTCCCTTTTGAAAGTGGAAGTTGTTTAATTATTTCCTGTACGACTGTAGTTTTATATGTTGAATTTTGTAAAATTTCAAATTATTCCGTGAAGTTAATACTTTATAAAGCTTTTCACTTCAAATTTAAATCCTGGTTTTTAGTCATCGTTATTAATGGGTTTATAGGAAAGAATTTTCGACAAATTTGTTTGTTTGTTTTTTATTTCGCGCAAAGCTACTCGAGGGCTATCTGCGCTACCCGTCCCTAATTTAGAAGCGTAAGACCAGAGGGAGGGCAGCTAGTCTTCACCACCCACCGCCAACCCTTGGGCTACTCTTTTACCAATGAATAGTGGGACTGACCGTCACATTATAACGCTCCCACGGCTGGGAGGACGAGCATGTTTGGTGCGACTGGGATTCGAACCCGCGACCCTCGAATTACGAGTCGAACGCCTTAACACGCTTGGCCATAACGGGTCCCATTTTCGACAAATTAAAGCTCTGTCTCATTACTGGGATATATTTATTTTCTAACATTAGATGTCGTTATAACTGTTCATCCTAAAATAATAACAGATAAGCAACAGGATTGTTTTTGTTTTTGTTTTAATTTCGTGCATAGGTACATGAAGGCTATCTGCGCTAGTCGTCCCTAATTTAGCAGTGTAAGACTAGAGGAAAGGCAACTAGTCATCACAACACACCGCAAACTCTGAGGTTACTCTTTTACCAACGATAAGTGGGATTAACCGTCACATAAGAACGCCCCCACGGCTTTAAGAGCGAGCATGATTGGTATGACAGGGATTCGAACCCTCAACCCTCAGATTACGAATCGAGCACCCTAACCACCTGAACATGCTGGGCCTGCTATAAACTTTACCACAACAACTGACAGTGAAACAAAGACAATTTGCTGTTTTCAAGTAAATAATCTTAAATTATATGTACGATGACCAATGGTGAAATAAAAACTAATTGCTGTTCTTAAGAAAAGAATCTTGAAACACAAAGATGGCGACCAGAAACAATATTTTAAAAAGAATCTGAAAACATAAACATTAACATGATAATGATGTGTTTGTTTAAATTTAATCTTTTATCAGAAAGTTACTCGATAATGTTCTCTATTTGTTCCCTGATATATGATTGCTAGAATCCAAGGTTCGATTCCTCTTGGTGGACAGAGCACAATTGGCGCACTCCGAAACTTTGTTCAAGGAGACAACGACAGCGCCATCTTCTAATTGTTATATAAGAAATGTACATCGGTAAGTCAAAGGATTTACAACGCAAAAATTGGGGGCTCGATTCCTCTCGGTGGACACGGCAGATAGCCTAATGTGGCTTTGCTATACGTAAAAACACACAAAACACAAAACGTGTGAGAGCCAAGAGTATTCGTGTACACGTGGACTAAAGTTCAGAATTTCATTTAGCATCGCAAACAAATAATTGTTTATCTAGTTTTCAGCTATTTAACTTCTTTCCTGATACACCATAGGAATCTGTGATTAAAAGTTGTGTGTAATATCGTTAACGGAGTACAAAATAAAAGTGAAGCCATCTAATTTCGACTTGTTTAAACATTACCAAAAAATTGAGAAAAATGTATCATTACGATGACCCAATTATGAACCTTGACCTGCCAGTGTCGTGCGGATTTATAGTAATTGAAAAAAATTGTCGTTTTATGTTCCTTCTTGTAGTTTCAAATGAGATTAAATTGTATTTCTTGCTCACTTTCCAATGCACTAATGTCACGTGGGAACAGCTACAACTTAAATAAATCTGATTATACCATAGCTAATAAGGTAAGCAAACTCTGGCCGAACAAGTGGCGCCCTCTAAGTTGCTGGTTATTTTCAGCTATATATCTGCTTGCTGGAAGTAACTTGAAGTTGATTTCTTAAATTGCATCTATCCTGAGAATGTTAACATTTCGGTCTGTCTAAAAGATAGAGAATGATTCTTAACGTTCTGTTCGATCGCAGTTGTAACGGTAAAATGGTTAACTAATTTTTGTTCCCATAATTCTGATAATTTAGCTTGTTTTTTATTTGATATGTTGTTTTATTATCTTGGTAATGAAGACCACTTTCTTTCCAGTAGCTGGAACGTTAGAAGAGGTGATCAGATTGAAGGCTGAATGGAGAAAATTGACACATTCTCTTGTGATCCTCATGGTAGAGTATATTTCCTGATTATATACAACGCGATTTATTGAAACAACAAGGGGCAAATAGAAAGAAAATTGAGAAACTAGGGCTACTGAAGGTGGAAAGTAAACAGACCACAAACACAGCATTAGACTTTCATTAGTTTAATCTAATAAAGAATGAACAGCGTGTCACTTAACATCTTTACTGTGTGTTTTCTCATAATTCAGATTACACCTGCAGGAGAAGGAAAGAAAAGTAAATGTCAGACTTCTATAGAGCTCGGATTCGTTACAGTAGGTGCCAGTAAGTTGTTGGCGATAAAATCGAACAATAAACGAATAGTCCATAATCCGCTTGTTTTATAATAGCAGATTTGAAACAAGTCAAACGGATATAACAGTTGTGTCTAAAACTCTAAACAATTCTCTTTTCTTGACAAAGGTCCACACAGACTTATTCAATTACTTTGTAATCCAACAGGTAAGACAAATTATTCTCACTTTAAAATATATCCCGTTAAAGCCAAACTATCGATCACACAGCAGTCTAACTTGATTTTCACTAATTTAACTGTTTGTGACTTTACATCAACCACTCTATATGCTTTCATTTATCATACGCGACAGAAAAATTTGGAAGTAATAGCAATGATAGCACTCTATTAGTAACAATAACGTCAACAACTGAACTGCAATACGATGTATGACTCGTACCGAGTTAAGTAACCAAACTTGTCAAAACTATCGATTTTAAAATAATCACCCTTATAACATTCTTCTTATGAAAAATAAACAGTCATTACATATTAAATCACTTAATAATAACTCTTACATTACACAGTCTTTTATATTCGAAATAATGAAACACAGGGAAAAGTGAGAGCAAAAAATTTGTTTAACATCGTGATTGTTTGTTTTGTTTTTAAGTAGATAGTTACATAAGACCTATCTGTGCTTCGCCCATCGAGGGTATCTGAACCTAAATGTCATTAGATCTAGGACGTAATTCTGGATCATAGTGGAAGGGAAAGGTTTGTTTTGAATTTCACGCAAAGCTACACGAGGGCTGTCTGCGCTAATCGTCCCTAATTTAGCAGTGTAAGACTAGAGGGAAGACAACTAGTCATCACCACTCTCAGGCTACTCTTTAAACAACGAATAATGGGATTGACCGTAACATTATAATGCTCCCACAGCTGAAAGGGCAAGCATGTTTAGTGTGACGCGGATTCGAACCCGCGACCATCAGATTACAAGTCGAATTCCTTAACCACTTGGCCATGCCGGGCTGTGAATTAGTTCTCTCAGAAAATAGATAGAAGGTATGGAATAAGTAAGAGATGCATCTTTCAAGTAATCTAAGATGGGTAACATCTTTCAAGTGGTCTGAGATGGGTAACATCTTTCAAGTGGTCTAAGATGGGTAACATCTTTCAAGTGGTCTGAGATGGGTAACATCTTTCAAGTGGTCTGAGATGGGTAACATCTTCCAAGTGGCCTAAGATGGGTAACATCTTCCAAGTGGCCTAAGATGGGTAACATCTTTCAAGTGGTCTGAGATGGGTAACATCTTTCAAGTGGTCTGAGATGGGTAACATCTTCCAAGTGGTCTGAGATGGGTAACATCTTCCAAGTGGTCTGAGATGGGTAACCATTTTTGTCAGAAGCTGATTTTTATCTTCTTCAAAGTTTAAAATTTTTCTCTTGATTAATGAAGAGACTGAAAATAATATAATTCATAACAGTTAACACGCTTCAGGTAACGTTTTATAGAATATTAAACCCTAGATAAGTACACGTATCAAAATCTGTACAAACATTACTGATTTAAAATTTAACTTAACATACTGGAGTATACAACCATATGACAATTTATAATCGAACTAATTTACGAGGTTGTTGACAGAAAACATCTTTTATCTGTCTACAGTAGAAATAACGTGCACGATTTATTTCTGTCCAATAAGTTTATTTTGGTTAGAATGCTTCTCATTACGTTTTTTCATGCTAAAAAATGTAAAATGTGTTAATCTGGTAATTTTAGGGAGCACAACCAATTAGATTACATATTGTAGTTATTTCACAAACCCACCAATCAAACATCCTAAATTTTCTTTGTGTTTAGCGCCACCTGGTGTCAGCGTTTGAAATAACTTGATTTGAAAACGTCTAGGTTTTCCAGTGGTATTCTAGAAATGATGAATTCCTTCTTTTTCACGTCAGATTTCTGCTTCTTTTGTTAAAGAAAACAACGAGACAATTACACTCAGCCCATCAACGAAACTGGGCCTCAGTGTCCAGCGGCATGCCTCCGGTCTTATACTACTAGAAAACGGGTTTCGATACCCGTGGTTGTCAGAACTTATATAGCTCTTTGTGCAGTTCTATATTTAATAGCGTACAAAAATTAAATTGTTCTGTGTGCACTTTCAACATTCTGATAACAAACCACTGGAGACCTGTTCGTATCTTCTGATGCTGAAGTCAGACCTGTCTGTCTTTGATTATTTTTAATTATATCGAGTTATTATTTTTATATTCACTTTAAATACCCAATATAATTGTTTGTTTCAATCCTGAGCTAGTATTTTAAACACAAATCAGTTATCTTGTATGTCATTAATCAATAACCCATACTTTGCTATAAATTAGAACCTTATAAAGACACGGGGTATTAAATGGTTATTAAACATTAGTGGTCTGGTTAATGGGAACAGCTATCATGGGAACACGTTATAACGTCAACTGGTCTAACTCTCGTGTCTAATAGTGTTCATGTGTAGGATGTTGCCAGATAATTAATTATTTTTATAGAATACCGTCAGAAGTTTAGCGAGACACTCTCTGATAAAATACATGTCTCATAACACATTTCAGTCTACCACCATAAAAAACTGCAGTTTAAGGCTTAAAGCATCCATCCAAGATTGCAATTTCTTGTCATAAATCAACTGAACCATAACCAAACATTTTCCATGTAACAAACTGGTTTTTAATTTCTGGTTTATCCACAGTACTTACTTTGTAAGTTTTATATTCTTTTTTTTCCAATAATCCAATTGTCTTTGTGTTTGTTTCTAATGTTTCTCTCTCTCTCTCTTCTATTCTTTTTTCCTAGAAATCTCTTTAGACCGCTAGGTGGTACAGTTGTGATAGAATTCTGACATCAGGTGTAATACGCTAAGTGCTAAACAGAGAGTTAATGAAATAAATCATATGTTTGAAAACTCTCTCTAAAATTTTCGTTCCATACTTTTCTTTTGTATATGGTACGTGCCCTTTTTATTTGAACCCAAATATATGTCTTATTCTTAGTCTATCAAACTGGAGATCCAAGGGTCTCGGATTTGAGATTTGTTGTTTACTTTTAAGTATGCTTTGCACTTACAACTGCAGGTGCACTATAAGAGGAACAGTCAATCTCAGTATCTGATTAAATGTAGTCATTATAAGCAGTAGAAATTTTCTTCTGTCGGGTCAGCAGTTCACAAGTAGAACTGCTGTGTCTGAACCATGCAGTCCTTCAGAAGTCCCCCAGTTTACAAGTAGAACTGCTGTGTCTGAACCATGCAGTCCTTGAGAAGTCCCCCAGTTTACAAGTAGAACTGCTGTGTCTGAACCATGCAGTCCTTCAGAAGTCCCCCAGTTTACAAGTAGAACTGCTGTGTCTGAACCATGCAGTCCTTGAGAAGTCCCACAGTTCACAAGTAGAACTGCTGTGTCTGAACCATGCAGCCCTTGAGAAGCTCCCCCAGTTCACAAGTAGAACTGCTGTGTCTGAACCATGCAGTCCTTGAGAAGTCCCACAGTTCACAAGTAGAACTGCTGTGTCTGAACCATGCAGCCCTTGAGAAGCTCCCCCAGTTCACAAGTAGAACTGCTGTGTCTGAACCATGCAGCCCTTGAGAAGTCCCCCAGTTCACAAGTAGAACTGCTGTGTCTGAACCATGCAGTCCTTGAGAAGTCCCCCAGTTTACAAGTAGAACTGCTGTGTCTGAACCATGCAGCCCTTGAGAATCCCCCAGTTCACAACTAGAACTGCTGTGTCTGAACCATGCAGTCCTTGAGAAGTCCCCCAGTTCACAAGTAGAACTGCTGTGTCTGAACCATGCAGTCCTTGAGAAGCCCCATCCTCCCTATGCCATGAAGACAACTACAACTGAGAACAAATTAAGTTAACCTTCAACTTTTTATCAATTTTTAACATCATCCTAAGTGTAATAAGAGAAACAACAAGTTGTTATTTATGGAGTTCTTAGATACATAATCATTTTTAAACTTAATAACAAACGTCATGCGAATCAACTTGAACAAGTCCAACTTAATCCTTTCTTAACTAAAGTTAACTGAACATGGCTGTTATAAATTGACAACTGTAATAAAAGTTGGTGCATGAATAACACAGTTCAATCTTATTGGTGGAAATACTAATAACTTACATTTTCATGTTCTTAGGAATTTCTAAGAGATGATGTTAAATGTGTAGTTTTTAAAGTAATAGGCCTAACATGGTGCCTTATGACAGGTATAATTAGTGGCCTTCTTTACTTAAAGATGACCTAGGAAGGTCGAAACGTTGTCCTCTCCTTATCAATAAAAGTGTTGACACCAATACCAACCGTTTTAAGATACAGTCCGATATTTTCTGGTTCTTTTCTTAGTTCTTTAAACTAATGCAGGAATTATATCTTTGGCATCATCCGTCGAACATTATAAGAACATTAAAACTCAAATTATATAAACTGTATTATGTGAAAGTCTTTTACAGGCAGGCAGTACATGGATATAACTAATTATACTATAGTTTTATTACTACCTTCCTAATCTTGTCACTTAGACATTTTTAAGAATTAGAAGAATGTTGATTAACGGTATTATAACCACACTATGTCCGCCATATCCATCGCCATTAGTGTACGACAGCTGTAATTAATTATAATCATGCTTCGCCACCTTGTTAAAAGACGTTAATACCATTACAATTGTTGTTATAACAATTGACTTACATAAATAGTGTTCCTACTGTGTTTACTGTATCCAAGATGGCCCATGAGTTCTGGATTGAACAAAACGCGACATAAACAATGGATATGACCTACATAATTTGGCTGAAATACTAACATCTTACATATTTCTTATTCTTAGAAATTTCTGAGGGATGATATTAAATGTGTAATTTTCAAAGAAATAGGCCTAACATGATGCCTTATGACAAATATAATTAGTTATATGATCTTCCAACTAACTGATTACTAAAAGTACTTAGAAATAATTATCTTAATAGATAACCTTCAAATATTATTACAGAACTCATAGAATAGTCCTCATATAGCATAAATCGTTAAATTTTTAGCTTAAAATATGTACTAAAGAAGTTACAATTATAACTATGTAATACACTTTTCGAAATTTTGTATAGTTTTTGATTAATTAATTAATTAATGGCTTGTATATCTTCATGCGTATTGGTTTGGGTTTATTTAGTTTGAATTTCGCGCAAAGCTACACAAGGACTATCTGCGCTGTCATGCGTAAGTAACAGTCTTTATCTACCAGTCAAGTATTTCGTAGAATATTTATAGTAACACGAAGACTACTAGAATTCTAATAAACTTTGATTAATCTGTGAGTTTATGTGAACGTGAAAAACAACGTATTTTTCAAAGTTTAATTAAAACTATTTCTTAACGCTTATCAGATTTTATTGTCGGGTTATAGAAAGCAGGAGTCTGTTATACAGTGTGTAGCTATCAAAACAAAGAGGACATAGTGATTCCAGTAGGGGCCAATAAACTCTTAACGTGTGTTGAAGAAAGTGTTGTTTTTTTAACATAAAATCAATTAATATTTATTTATTCACTGTTAAATGCAAAGCTACACAATGGGCTATCTGTAAAACAACAACCAAGAGTATCGTAACCCGGTTTGCAAAGCTACACAATGGGCTATCTGTAAAACAACAACCAAGAGTATCGTAACCCGGTTTGCAAAGCTACACAATGGACTATCTGTGAAACAACAACCAAGAGTATCGTAACCCGGTTTGCAAAGCTACACAATGGGCTATCTATGAAACAACAACCAAAAGTATCGTAACCCGGTTTGCAGAGCTACACAATGGACTATCTGTGAAACGACAACCAAAAGTATCGTAACCCGGTTTGCAAAGCTACACAATGGGCTATCTGTGAAACAACAACTAAGAGTATCGTGACCCGGTCTTCAGGGTTACCAATGAGCAAATGGAAGACCATGTGGTGTTGTAAGTAATTAATATGTGAACAGTTTTACAGTTTATTTGTCTGTACAAACAGAAAGATGTGATATTTATAGAATCATTAGTTCTGTTTTCCCACTGATTTTAAACATGTAAAGAACAACCTGATACAAAAAGGAGAAAATTTTATTTTTCATAAGAGTATTTGAATCCTTAATTCCTGTCATGTTACGAGAAAAACTGATTGTTTTAATATTAACAAATGTCTCCACAGTTGCTAAGAGTTCATATTTGAAAGGGTTTAAAAACCCACCTTTTTATATCTTTATTTCTGTCATTGTAAATACATTTTGTTGCATCCGTGAAACGTCTACAGACAATATGATCAGATGACGTCAGCTTTCATACTATTTTTCACCTCTCAGCATTCTTCGAAATTGTATCTCAGAACGGTTGGTATGGGTATTAACACTTTTACTAATAAAGCAGAAGACAACGTCATCCCAGGTCATCTTCTAGGAAGGTCAAAACGTTGTCCTTGCTTATCAATAAAAGTGTTAATGCCAATACCAGCCATTCTTAGATACATTTTTATTTTAAGTGGATTTCTTCTCATCAAGAATTCTCTGGAATAACTATAACAACAACCATCACACAACGATTGAAATGCAAAGCACGAGACGTAATTTATGTATGATATTGTGAGCAGATGTAGTTTCGTCCATATTTATTGGAATGATCTCGTGAATGTAATTAAATATATTGTAATGACTAAAACAATAGCCTAGTTACAATGAAAGAGTTAGCCAAGGAAAGATGCATAACCATAGAAACATTCTAAAATGATAAGGACACGACTGGACTAGACAGACCTCTTCTATTTATTAATTTTGCTAAAGTATCTGTTGAAATAATTTAATGAAAGTGGCCTCTTTATCTTTTGTGGTCTGTTTTGTATGGTTAACCCAAATAATCTGGAAATTACTGTGTTGAATTTCGTTGTCCGTTTTGTAAGATTTATTGGATTGATCTCAAATTCTAATACTTAATTTGCACCGAACGCAAAAGATGTCATATCCTATTAACGTTTTCCTTTAGCTACGTAAGGCGTTTTCGTCTTTTCACCAACTGCTGGTGTTTTGTTATAGCTTATGCATGAATGATACTGCTATATGGTTCCTTAAGATGTGTCAGATATAAGTAACGTACTTATATGTTCAGTATTTCAGTAAAAAGAAAAACAAATTAAACTGTTTTGACCTCAAATATTCAATGAAGTGTAACACATCAGAGAACAATCAGTTAACACACAGAGAATAATCAGTTAATATATAGAATAATCAGTTAGCACATAGAACAATTACTTAATATAGAGAATAATCAGTTAACACACAGAACAATCAGTTAACACATAGAACAATTAGTTAATATAAAGAATAATCAGTTAACACACAGAACAATGAGTTAATATAGAGAATAATCAGTTAACCAAAGTAAATCCATGTCTGTAACGACTGGTGAAATTAGGATTGAGAACACTGAACCACTTTTTTGCTGGACTCATAACCTAATACTGACCTTCAAAAAGTTATATTCACTTTTATTTATTAACACCTATATGCAGCGAGGCCACATTTTATCTTAGAAGAAGAGTACATGTGAATTTTAAATAATTTAATCAGTACAAAGCTTATATGTTCAGTTACTTCCTCTTTGAGAATTATTTTTTTATTCAAACTATAGTTTTTAGCGAAATCTACGTTCACAAAGATAAAAACGAGAAATGAGGAAAACAAGTCTTTCTTCCGATGCGATTTAAAGCTACGAGTAAACGTAAAACCCTTGCACGCAGAACAAATGAAATACACCACTGTGTGTTATAAAGTACCTTAAAAGTTTCTTATGCCAGTTTCAAAATGTGACGGTTCTTTCTTGCTAGCTATAAACCTGTTTCACTGTAATCCGATAAGTGCGTATACCCATTTTTAGATGGATTTTCCTATTACGATCCATGTCCTTTTAGCGACAGATAAAGCTTACGGACAAATCCGTATATAAACTATTTTTAAACGAATATTTTAACCCGGGCTCACTATAAAGCTGTGGTCCAAACAATACAGAGGTTTTAGGAACATGGAAACTTGAAACTGACATTTATTACACTCAGTTTTATCATAAACATATTTTGTTTCGTTTAGTTTCACTTTTATTTCCTTAAATGTGCATATTGTATGCAGCTTCATGAGTGAATTTGTTGGTAGATTGACGTACAAGGAATAGATAGCACTACCTGTATTTGCATATTTATATATAATATTCTGCTGCCATCTACTAAGTGCTGCCATCTGTCAGATTCAACGTAAAAGTTTTTCTGTTCCGATAAGAAAATTCGGTAAGTCGTAAGTGCTGAGAAACATGCTGGAAACATTCGACCTGTAATTCATTTAAAAGATAACACTTGTAAACCAAAGACCGTTCATTTTATCTGCATTATGGAGGCAAATATGTAGAAACTGTTGAATACTGTAGTTTAATGAAACAACCTTCTAAACTAATCCAATCCTCAGTGACGAGATTCATTCTAATGACTTATAAACTAATAGCTGAGTTTAAGACTTGTTGAAGTAACAAGTGTCCGTTGTTTGTTTAAGAGCAAAGTAACGGTGGGTTTTCTGTTCTTGATTGTTCATCTGTGACACTTGGAGTTTATAATACACTATCTAAAATCATTGGTTGAATAACTAGACCAGTGACAGTTGTTTGTTGTATTTACTGGTTAAATCTTATAACGCTTATGTTGGCTGAGTTAAAACGGTCTTTGTGGGATTTTGCGCTTAAAACTGGCTAGCCAAATAACATTGTTTTATAATAAGCTGTTCTAACACTATAATTATGGACAGTTGCAAAATTTGTATGAAGAAAATGTAGAGAAAACGAAAGTTTTGAAAATCATATTCTACTTTAAACGATAACAAAACAAGTCAGTTAGATCAGAGACTGACTCGGAAAACGTTTATTATGTTTCTGACTTGAATTATCAACAAAACAATTTGGTTTGATTTGTTTTAAGTTAAACACAAAACTACAAAATAGGCTATTTCTGCTATGGCCGCCATGAATATCGAAACTCGGTTTCTAGCTTTGTAGTCCGCAGACATAGCGCTGTGCCAATAGGAGGGTAACAAAATAATTGGTGTAACCATCGGAGCTAATTTAATAAGTTAAATGATGTGACCTGAGCTTGAACTCCGGATGACCCGTTTTATTTTGCCTAGCCTAAACACAGAAACCAATATATCTAAAACAAAGAAAAGAGGCTTATTTAAACAGAGAAACCTGCCTATATAAACAACAAAAGCGTTTTTTTTATACACGAAACCGGCTTATCCAAGTATAGAGAGCAATCTATCTATCCACAAAAAATAAATACCAGTCTATCTAAATACCATACCCGTTTATCTAAACATAGATTGGTTTTTGTGCTTTGAGAGATCGATTTCTATCTAAAACACGGAGACTGTCTTATCTAAACACAGAAATCAATCTATTTAAATACAAAAAACGACCTAACTAAACGCAGATTATATGATTACGGAAACCGACATTTCTAAACTGAGAAACCGGTCGATTAAAGGAAATAATTAAAATCATTTTAATTTGACATTTGATACATCAGATTGGTCAGATGAAACATATTATCACTTTCTTAACTTTAAAGCGTTAAAAGCGAGATCTTATAACAAGGGACCATGCTAAATATATTATATCAGTAGTTGACGCCAGTAGCGATGTGCCTTTGTAAGATACCTAGATGTTTATATTCTTCAAGTTGTTTGTCTCACCAGGTAACCATGCTATCTGGTTGTTCCATAACTATATCACAAATGTAATAGGTAAAAATGCCTTAAACAACTTGTTGTGTGACATAGATATTCTAAGGTCATTCGTGGCCTTTAAATTCGATTTTTTTAGAAAGTGACTTTTTGCGTTTAGGTGGGACAACTGTGAACCAAACCATTTTTTTATTTTATTTTTTTGTAAAGACCTTTTCGTGCTTGGCATCCATGTTTCTGAAAATGTCCATGGTAGGCCTAGGTTTAATAAACTTTACAATAATTTTGTTTCTCATTTAGAAAATTGTCTAATATTTTTCCATGTTCTGACCATTTTACTTTGAGTCTAGTTTTAATTTTTTTTTTCAAAATATACTCTTCCCACCACATCCCATTGAGCTACGCTGAGTATACAAAATTATTTTTATAGGCTTATGACTAGTCTTACGTAAGCACGGTACCTGATACACCCTAATATTTCAGTTAAAATTTATAGTGGGCCTAGAGAGTGATTGTCAGTGAATATTTTAACAGTAAATAAATATATATACAAAATAATATATATATATTAATATTAAGAATATTATATATACTATTTTGTTGTTTGGACTCACAGAAAAGGACAAATAAAATTAGGTGCTGTTACAAGTGAAAAGGATAAACGCTTCTACCAACCAGTATTTGAAACACGCGAAAAATCTGTGCTAGCCCCACCTAGGAATGTCAGTGACAAATACACGTTTAAATGTGAAGAAAGTTATTCGTTGTCATTACTTTCATTCAATAGCTACAATTATATTGTTTTATTAAGTAATTTAATACAAGATCTCAGCAGTGCATTGAAACTATGCTTCAAAACAATCAAAAATAACCAACAAAAAGAAGACAACTTAGACAATTCTATTACTTTCATTCAATAGCTACAATTATATTGTTTTATTAAGTAATTTAATACAAGATCTCAGCAGTGCATTGAAACTATGCTTCAAAACAATCAAAAATAACCAACAAAAAGAAGACAACTTAGACAATTCTATTACTTTCATTCAATAGCTACAATTATATTGTTTTATTAAGTAATTTAATACAAGATCTCAGCAGTGCATTGAAACTATGCTTCAAAACAATCAAAAATAACTAACAAAAAGAAGACAACTTAGACAATTCTGTTACTTTCATTCAATAGCTACAATTATATTGTTTTATTAAGTAATTTAATACAAGATCTCAGCAGTGCATTGAAATTATGCTTCAAAACAATCAAAATAACCAACAAAAGAAGACAACTTAGACAATTCTGTTACTTTCATTCAATAGCTACAATTATATTGTTTTATTAAGTAATTTAATACAAGATCTCAGCAGTGCATTGAAACTATGCTTCAAAACAATCAAAAATAACCAACAAAAGAAGACAACTTAGACAATTCTATTACTTTCATTCAATAGCTACAATTATATTGTTTTATTAAGTAATTTAATACAAGATCTCAGCAGTGCATTGAAACTATGCTTCAAAACAATCAAAAATAACCAACAAAAAGAAGACAACTTAGACAATTCTATTACTTTCATTCAATAGCTACAATTATATTGTTTTATTAAGTAATTTAATACAAGATCTCAGCAGTGCATTGAAACTATGCTTCAAAACAATCAAAAATAACCAACAAAAAGAAGACAACTTAGACAATTCTATTGATACCCAACAGCCAAACTTCCCAGGAAAAATTGAAAATTTATATTTTCCAGAAACACCTAAAACATCTTAAGCAATTTTTTCAAAGAATTTTCTCACAAAACCATCAACATAATTTCACAAAACAGAAAGCTAAAAAACAATCTTACAAAAAGAGACATTAATTCCATTAAAAACCTAAAACAAGACAAAAATATTTAAATTCAAAAAGCAGATAAAGGTAACGCTATAGTCATAATGAACACGAATGAATACATCCAAAAAATGAAGAACATGCTATCATACACGAACAAATTTAAACCAACATACACAAATCCAACAAAGACACACGAGACGCAACTAAACAAAATACTACTACAAATGAAAAAAACCAACACAATTTCACAAACACTTTATTCCTACCTATGTAAACCGACTCACGCACACCGCAGATATACGGCATCCCTAAACCTCATAAACCAGATTGTCCATTACGACCAATAATGTCCACATATGAATCGTTTAATTACAATCTTGGTAAATACATAACATGGGCAATCTACAAATATGTAACATCAGTCAGCTCATTCATCAAATACTCTTTTAATTTCAAGTCTAATCTTAATCAACTTAATCATAAAGCCTTAATGGCCAGTTTCGATGTTATATCCCTCTTTACAGAAGTTCCAACTACTGAAGCCTGCAGGATAGCCTTAGAACTCTATATCCGAGACCCTAACCCAACTATAGACATTCCCAGTAACCAATTAGCAACCCTCATAGAATTCACCACGATGAAGACAAACTTCATGCTCAACAACCACAACTATATACAAACAAATGGCCTAAGCATGGGCAACCCAGTATCACCAGTTCTAGCCAATAATTTTATGACACAAGTTGAAACACAAGAAATTAACACAGCATTACATCCACCACTATACTGGTACAGATATGTAGATGACACGGTTGCGGGATTCACATCTACAGAACACACACTTAATTTTTTCAATCACATTAACTCTATACACCCCAACATTAACTTCACATGTGAACAGGAAGAAAGCAATCAAATATCATTTTTAACTTCAAAATTACAAGAACCGACACACAATTTAAAACATAAATCCACCGAAAAATCACACATACTGGACTATACATTCCTTGGGACTCAGCACATGAAACAAAACAAAAACTCAACATACTAAGAAACCAAATAAACACAGCCATAAAACTGTGCTCACCAGATAAAATTAACGATGAATTAGACAAAATAAAACAATACTTCATCAACTGTTGAACTGTACGCTATTTCTCTTGCCCTGGATCACATGGAAGCTGAGCAGTACTCAAACTGCACTATTTATACTGACTTTCTTAGTTCTCTACTGGCCCTGGAATCGCTTCACGTTAGTTCTAATTGATATTCAAAACTGACTGTCCCATTTCTCATTAACATCTACTTCTATCCAGTTTTTCTGGATATCAGGCCACGTTGGTATTCGCGGGAACGAGCTTGCAGACACTGTAGCTAAATCTATCTGATCTGACACTATCACTGCTGTGCCTGTTCTATACATGGACCATGGTCCTATATTCAAGGCTTGACTTCGTACCAGTTGGCAGTCGACTTAGAGTGAGCAATGTGAAAACAAGCTTTTCCAAATAAAACCCCATAATGGGCTTTGGCCGTCTTACTACCCTAAGGATCGGAAAGAGGAAGTTGTTCTAACTCGACTATGCATTGGTCACAATTTTTTAACTCATCATTTTCTTTTATCTAGGTGCACCAATGTGTTGTCTGTGTAACACTCAGGTCACAATAGGCCACATTTTACTGTCTTGCCGTCGTTACGACTCTCAACGACGGCACCATTTTAAACATTTTCTGTCCCAAGGTTTATCCAAACATCAGTGTTATTGGCAATGGTGACACTGTTCACCTTAGAAATATTTTGAATTTTTTTAAAGGTCATAAATCAGTTTTATGTTATTAAAGTTTTTAATTTATAAATTAGACCTTTTTCTAATGTGATCCCCTTTTAAGAATTAAAGTATATCTACTTCGATTTGAAATTAGAAAATAGTCGTGACGTCAAATAACTCGAAACTAGAACTGGAAAGGTCAACTTCAGACATCTAGCGCTGATGTTTGAACTACCCGTTAGTTATCCTGGCGAATTATAATAATTACAGTTATGTTACGGAAAGTCCTTTACAGATTGTATTACTGTAGTTTTTATCTTACCACTGTAGACTAGATCTGATTTAATGTTATTTATGTTTTTAATTCAAAACTAAACTTTCTTTTGTTTTATCTTAATTTCCTTTTATGAATTTTTCGAATTTTATTTTAATTTTAACTTTTTACCGAATGTTTGGCACAGATAGCATAGACAACGCTATCTTTGTCAATCTTCGTCAGTAAAAAGTCAGCTTATAAGCGGCGTGAAACGAGCCAAGCCAGATAGCTTAAGCAAGGTGTAATAATATCAATTCAGAATTAATTTGCTTGTCTTGGACCATCGATAAAATATCCAGTTATAGACCTGATAGCAGACTCGGTATTGTTTATACGTTTGTAAAACTCTTGTATATAAACCAATATTTGTTATATTTTTTGTAATAACCGTTATTAAAAATTGTATTGATGTTTATATATTAAAATATATTTCTATTACGAAAGAAAACTGTATCAATAATTTTGACAAATATCATAAATATATATTAACATTCAATTAACTTCTAAATTCAAATTCAAATTTCCTACTATTGGAGATCTTAATACGTAACGTAATAAATCGGAGACTCGTCCGAGATAAATACGTAACATTTAATTTCTGTTGTGCACACTGGAGCACTGAAGACATATTAATGCTAGAAATAAACGACCTTATAACACCAAAATGGTGTTTTTATTTAATTAAACACTCAACGTTTCGCTATACGGTTTCTTCAAGAACGTTCACTAAAATATAAACCGAAACTGACAGTACAAAGCTTCAAATGTTGTTGCTGTTTTTCAAGTAAGATTTTCTAAAAATAACATAAAAATGTTATTTTATGAGACCTCTCACTGACGATACTCTCTCCAATAGAATAAAACCATAATCTGGAAACCTAAACTACTGATTACAGTTATAGAATGGTCAGGTCCAACCTTAAAAAGTATTATTTAAACCATTCGAAGCTTTGTACTGTTTAGCGAACGATCCAGCAAAACTGCCAGAATATAGTTTTATTACATGAAAACAAGCATAGTTTCATATATATGTAAAAACGGCTCGTTTGGGTTAAGAAAATATTTTACGTAGAGGAGCGAACAACGTTTCGACCTTCTTCGGTCATCGTCAGGTTCACAAAGAAAGAAAGAGGTAACTGACCGGAAGCTGACCACATGTTTGAAAGGGGTTGTGTAACTGAGTGTCGGAATGTAGAGGGCGGTGTTAGATGTTTGAATATATAATTTTATATTATTTATTTTATTATATTTAATATAGGTATAAAGTTGTTCCTTTGTATTGGTTTACTATGGGTTTCAGTTGTTGTATAAGTAAGGATTCTTTAATTTTGCGTTTGTTTCTTTGGTGTTTGAGTGTTTTCTATGGTTATGTGTTTATTTGACTTGCAGTGTTCGAAAACGTGTGAAGGTGACTTTTTTATGTTCTTTGAATCTGGTTTCCATTTTTCTACTCGTTTCTCCAATATAAAAGTCGTGGCAGTTATCACATTGTATTTTATAAATAATGTTGGTGTGGTGTTTGTCAGTGTAGTTTGTACACAGTATAGACCTCAGTTTTGTGCCTGGTTTTTGAATAAATTTGGTATTAACTGAAATGTCATATTTTGTTACTAGTTTTTGCCAAATGTTGGTTATTTATTTGCTGATGTCAGGAATATATGGTATGCAGCAGTATATGGTTTCGTGAGTTTTTTGATTCGTGAGATATATTTACATTAGTTGGTTGATTTTGCTTTCTGTCTAGGTGTGTGCGTATAATGTTTTCTACGGTTTGTGGAGGAAACTTATTGATGTTGATGAAGTATTGTTTTATTTTGTCTAATTCATCGTTAATTTTATCTGGTGAGCATAGTTTTATGGCCGTGTTTATTTGGTTTCTTAGTATGTTGAGTTTTTGTTTTGTTTCATGTGCTGAGTCCCAAGGAATGTATAGTCCAGTATTGGTGATTTTTCGGTGGATTTCTGTTTTAAATTGTGTATCGGTTCTTGTAATTTTGAGGTTAAGAAATGATATTTGATTGCTTTCTTCCTGTTCACATGTGAAGTTAATGTTGGGATGTATAGCGTTAATGTGATTGAAAAAATTAAGTGTGTGTTCTGTAGACCTGAATCCCGCAACCGTGTCATCTACACATCTGTACCAGTATAGTGGTGGATGTAATGCTGTGTTAATTTCTTGTGTTTCAACTTGTGTCATAAAATTATTGGCTAGAACTGGTGATACTGGGTTGCCCATGCTTAGGCCATTTGTTTGTATATAGTTGTGGTTGTTGAGCATGAAGTTTGTCTTCATCGTGGTGAATTCTATGAGGGTTGCTAATTGTTTACTGGGAATGTCTATAGTTGGGTTAGGGTCTCGGATATAGAGTTCTAAGGCTATCCTGCAGGCTTCAGTAGTTGGAACTTCTGTAAAGAGGGATATAACATCGAAACTGGCCATTAAGGCTTTATGATTAAGTTGATTAAGATTAGACTTGAAATTAAAAGAGTATTTGATGAATGAGCTGGCTGATGTTACATATTTGGAGATTGCCCATGCTATGTATTTACCAAGATTGTAATTAAACGATCATATGTGGATATTATTGGTCGTAATGGACAATCTGGTTTATGAGGTTTGGGGATGTCGTATATTTGCGGTGTGCGTGAGTCAGTTTTACGTAGGTAGGAATAAAGTGTTTGTGAAATTCTGTTGGCTTTTTTCATTTTCAGTAGTATTTTGTTTAGTTGCGTTTCGTGTGTCTTTGTTTGATTTGTGTGTACTGGTTTGAAAAATAACCAACATTTGGCAAAAACTAGTAACAAAATATGGCATTGCGATTAATACCAAATTTATTCAAAAACCAGGCACAAAACTGAGGTCTATACTGTGTACAAACTACACTGACAAACACCACACCAACATTATTTATAAAATACAATGTGATAACTGCCACGACTTTTATATTGGAGAAACGAGTAGAAAAATGGAAACCAGATTCAAAGAACATAAAAAGTCACCTTCACACGTTTTCGAACACTGCAAGTCAAATAAACACAACATAACTATAAAAAAAAAACACCCAAATACTAAATAAAGAAACAAACATAAACAAACGCAAAATTAAAGAAGCTTTACTTATATAACAACTTAAACCCAAAATAAACCAATATAAAGGAACACCTTTATACCTATATAAAAATAATAAAATAAATAATATAAATTTATATATTCAAACATCTAACAACGCCCTCTACATTTCAGCACCCAGTTACACAACCCCTTTCAAACATGTGGTCAGCTTCCGGTCAATTACCTCTTTCTTTCTTTGTGAACCTGACGATGACTGAAGAAGGTCGAAACGTTGTTCGCTCCTCTACATAAAATATTTTCTCAAGGATGATAGAAAGCAATTAGTGTTTTGATGTCATCTAGATTATAAAGTAAACCTCTACAGTTCCATTGTATCAAGGTGGCCATTTTTATTTATGTGTAGGCCACATCTTTTTTCTTTACTGTCTTTATTCAAGGGAGGTTTATCGACCTCCATGGATCCTATCCTGGATCGATTGGGCAGGTCTTTATTGTTATTAGAGGATTCCAGTGACTGAGGACATGAACAAATGATCGTTTTGCATCTTGAGGTGGGAGAAGAAGATATATCCGAGGAAATGCCTGTACCCAGAACCAAAGGATCTTGTGGTTTGTTGGGATGTAATGAAGGAACAGAGATGGGTGTTAAAGTTGATTCATCAACCTTTTTAACCATGGAGGTCCAAATACTTTTCATTTGTTTGAAGAATTATTCTTTTGGAGGCACAGAGAGATCTGTCTGCACTTCCGCTGTAGTAGTGGAACGAAGTGCAGCAGCATATGTCTGAGATGAAGTGGTGGACAGCAACTTTCGAGTCTTAGGATAAGTAATGTTGTGAATCATTTTCAGACGCTGCACCTCTTTTTCTTCCAATCATTTAGTGCAAGAACGAAAGTAGGACGGGTGAGAACCATTGCAATTGACGCAATATTGGTCCGTTTCACACTCATAGGCATCGTGGTCCTGGCCACCACACCGAGCACATGTCAGGGAACCACGACATGACGTTTTCGAGTGATCGAATCGCTGACATTGGAAACATCTGAGAGGGTTTGAAATGTATGGCCATACCTTGCAATCAAGATACCCTCCTTGATGGTGGCAGATGGATGTGGTGATGTAAATGTCAAAATGAGGACATTGGTCAGCACCATAATTCCATCTTTGCTAGTGGAGATATGCCTCACTTCAGAAATTCCTTGAGTGGAGAAACCAGCGAAAATCTCCGACTCTGGGATGTTCTTCAAATCCCTCTCAACAATAACTCCTCATGATGAATTCAAAGTAGCATGAGGTGTAACCTCAATAGGTATATCCCCAATCGCCTTTGAATGCAAGAGGAGCTCACTGTGTTGAGATGTTTCCACCAATATGTCACCAGATCGAAGCTTCTTTACTGACTTTGGAGAGCCAGCAAGTCCCTCTAATCCCTTCTGAATGAAAAAAGGAGACATTTGTTCTGAAGGTTTGTCTAAAAGAGAATGTAGTATAAGAACATGAGGTACAACAGGTGGTACAGATGGTGAAGATTGCTGCTCAGAATCTTCAAGAAGTGGTCGTTTACCTATGGACTGTTTTTCATTATTTTATTTAAGTTTTTATTTGGAGAATCCATAATAAAAAAAGGAATATTTCGGTGCCCACTGACCCACCCACCATGGAGCCCTACGAGGGGACGCACTACAATGTCAAACAAGGACACTGCAGCAATCTATAAACGTTCCTGGTCAAATTCAGCAGTTTCCGACTAATAAGCTTTTGTCCCACTTACTTTCCGACGCTTATCGTACACTGACCATTCAGACCAATGATATTGTATATCTGTCTCTTGGCGTGTCGATTTATATGCAAATTAGGCGATATTCTCGAACCTTGAACAATATTCGAATATACGCTGGTATTTTCGTAAAACATATAACGTTGATTCTTACTCTCGATAATCGTCTAGAAAATTAGAGAACAAGCTGGACTTGTGCAAGAGACATCCAACAATATATGTCACATGCATCAAAGTGAAACAAACATATATATTAAAATAAATGTATAAGAGTGAATCCGTTACAAATAATAGTCTGTCAATGTATTATCACAAATAATTTGTTCCTATGTTGAACCGGTTTTTCTGTCCGTTCTTTTAGCTCCATTGATGGGACAGCATCTATACGTAAAGAATATTAACTTCAAACTTTAACTTAGTAGTAAATAAAACATTTTCTATAAGTACTTCCTGTTATATTTAATTCAGACAATACAGATAACGAAATGTTAGAAGACACAAGGATATTAAACTGTTATTACCAGCCATTAACAGTGCCAATAAAATATTTAAAGGCTATGTTTCTATACCAAAATTTATCTATAACCAGATGAAAGACAAGCGTAAACGTTAATTCATGATTATTAGTTGGTTCGCGAAATTAACAAAAATAAAATTATTTTCGAGGTTTATTTTTCATTTCATATGAGTTTATCATCCTACGGACGTGAAAGGTACATTTTATGACACTTTATATCAGTAATAAATAGCCTTCTTCCATCATGTTACAGAGGAAAAGCTTCGGGCCTCTGCATTCAGTTTTCTTATCTGTGAATAATTTTCAACAAGTTATGCACCCTTTAAACGTTAACTTTGGCTTCAACTGTGTTCAAAGGAACAGAGCCATCCTTAAGATAAGCTTCACTCGTGTTTCTATCGAAGTCATTCTCGTCTTTACCATCCGGCTGGAAAGTTTTCTTAACTACTTCTCCAGGAAGTAAGCTCATCACTTGTTTACTTTTCATGAACAACTTCCGCCTCTCACTTTACGCTATTCAGCAACTATTTCCGCATCACACCTGAGGAGAGTTTCTATATAACACCTCCGTTGAAACTACTTAGCTAGTTTCTTGTTAACAAGGTTTTAAAAAGTGACATTAACCCTTATAAAGGATACAAGTTTCGCTTTATTCGCCAATCAGTGTCGCGGTTTTACATCTCCAACGGAGCTTCGCCGCCTAGTGGTTCTAGGCAGTAAACCAGTTTTTTATTGAAACACAACTGATGATATATTTCTAGGATGTTAAAATTATGAAAAGCCAGAAGGTATTAATAAACAAATGTCACTACTGAAATTTGCTGTTCGACGTGTACTAAGGTGACCTTACATAATGTACATTTTGCTGTTCGACGTGTTACTGCGGTGACCTGACATGAAGTCCTTTTTGCTGTTCGACGTATTACTGCGGTGACCTCACATAAAGTCCATTTTTCTCGGGCAATAAGAGTAGAGTTTTATTATCAAAGTTTACTTCTCAGCTAAAATAAACTAATAGGTCATAGAAACTGAGGTAAACCTTTATTTATAAAGGTAAATTGCCACTGAAATTTATAAGAACTGAAAACAGGTAAAATAACTGTATCTTAAAACATTAGGTCTAGGAACTGAAAACAGACCAAATAACTATATCATGAAACATTAGATCCAGGAACTGAAAACAGACCAAATAACTATATCATGAAACATTAGATCCAGGAACTGAAAACAGACCAAATAACTATATCATGAAACATTAGATCCAGGAACTGAAAACAGACCAAATAACTATATCATGAAACATTAGATCCAGGAACTGAAAACAGACCAAATAACTATATCATGAAACACTAGGTCCATCAGGAACTGAAAACAGACCAAATAACTATATCATGAAACATTAGATCCAGGAACTGAAAACAGACCAAATAACTATATCATGAAACACTAGGTCCACAAGGAACTGAAAACAGACCAAATAACTATATCATGAAACACTAGGTCCATCAGGAACTGAAAACAGACCAAATAACTATATCATGAAACACTAGGTCCACAAGGAACTGAAAACAGACCAAATAACTATATCATGAAACACTAGGTCCATCAGGAACTGAAAACAGACCAAATAACTATATCATGAAACATTAGATCCAGGAACTGAAAACGGACCAAATAAATATCATAAAACATTATGTCCATGAAATGAAAACTGTTTTGGAAAACAGAGAACATAAAATACTAGTTATAACAAATTCATTTTTACCTTAAAGAGAAGTTCAACCAATAGGTAATATGATAAAATTGTCATGTTTTTTGACGAACAATGTTGGCTGATAAGTCAAATCAAATAATACTACAACAAACAGTCGAAAACACTTTTTACAACGAAAAGAGCCTAAACAGAGCATTGTAGTTAGTGTGAAAACACTTTCTACAAAGGGAAGGACCCAAACAGAGCATTGTAATTAGTGTGAAAACACTTTCTACAAAGGGAAGGACCCAAACAGAGCATTGTAATTAGTGTAAAAACACTTTCTACATAGGGAAGGACCCAAACAGAGCATTGTAATTAGTGTGAAAACACTTTCTACAAAGGAAAGAGCCCAAACAGAGCATTGTAATTAGTGTGAAAACACTTTCTACAAAGAGAAGGACCCAAACAGAGCATTGTAATTAGTATGAAAACACTTTCTACAAAGGGAAGGGCCCAAACAGAGCATTGTAATTAGTGTGAAAACACTTTCTACAAAAGAAAGGGCCCAAACAGAGCATTGTAATTAGTGTGAAAACACTTTCTACAAAGGGAAGGACCCAAACAGAGCATTGTAATAAGTGTGAAAACACTTTCTACAAAGGGAAGGACCCAAACAGAGCATTGTAATTAGTGTGAAAACACTTTCTACAAAGGGAAGGGCCCAAACAGAGCATTGTGATTAGTGTGAAAACACTTTCTAGAAAGGGAAGGACCCAAACAGAGCATTGTAATTAGTGTGAAAACACTTTCTACAAAGAAAAGGGCCCAAACAAAGCATTGTAATTAGTATGAAAACACTTTCTACAAAGGGAAGGACCCAAACAGAGCATTGTAATTAGTGTGAAAACACTTTCTACATAGGGAAGGACCCAAACAGAGCATTGTAATTAGTGTGAAAACACTTTCTACAACGGGAAGGACTCAAACAGAGCATTGTAATTAGTGTGAAAACACTTTCTACAACGGGAAGGGCCCAAACAGAGCATTGTAATTAGTGTGTTGACCTATGTTGATTTAAAGTTCGTTACCTTTGGAGGTGAGAATATTGTAAGAGTGACAGTCAAGTCCCACTCTGCGGTCAGGGAACAGTGAATTTGCCGTGCGTATTTTCTAGAATATAAAATTAAACTCAGGGCGGATAGCCTTTTATGTTACTTCCTTAAAGATTTTGAAACGTGCAACCTGAGATAGAAGATTCGCACAAGTGCAACGTTGAAAATAATAGAAATGTTCAATTGTTTTATAAACAGAAATTTTCTTATTGAATAGATGTTTAAAATAAATTCAACAGACAACAAAACAATTTGCATAAAGCACATTATAATGCATTTAATTTAAAATATTTGTGAATGATATGACAACAAAGGAAAACATTTAAAACAAAGTTTCTTATAAATAAAATATTTATCTTTCCAAACCGTTAGTTCAAATATTTTGCTGGTTCGCGCCCGCGTCGCGCTAAACATGCTCGCCCTACCAGCCGTGGGGGCGTATAATGTGACGGTCAATCCCACTATTCGTTGGTAAAAGAGTAGCCCAAGAGTTGGCGGTGGGTGGTGATGACTAGCCGCCTTCCCTCTAGTCTTACACTGCTAAATTAGGGACGGCTAGCACAGATAGCCCTCGAGTAGCTTTGTGCGAAATTCCAAAACAAACAAACAAGTTCAAATATTTTTTTAAATCTTTCGCAAAGCTGCTCACTACCTTTATGTTCGCGCTATTCGTCTAGCTACACACGTGGTATATATCATTTCAATAATTACTTAAGTGAACGCTAAAATCATCAAACTAATATTTTAAAGTAGATAACGTTCATTTTATCAACCTCGAGCAGCTGGTAATAACTTTAACAGAAAGTTTATAAATCACGTCAAACCAGGTGAACCAACGAGACATACCAGAATGATTTATCACGAGGATAATATAATATACCAACTACAAAAACTTTATGTATTGAAAAAGAGCATCTGGCTAGAAGAATGTAAGCTAAAACACTTGGTTTGTAATAGTTTCAAGTGTTCACTTGGCTTTAATAATGTGAATTAGAACTCTTCGTTTCTAATAGTTTCATTTGGAAAACTTGGTTTGAATAATACGAGTTAGAACACTTTGTTTCTAATAATCTTAATGAGAAAATTTGTCTTGAATAATATGTGTTGGAACGATTGGCTTGTAATAATCTCAATTAGAACACTTGTATTGAATAATGTGAGAAGAACACTTGATTTGTAATTATCTCAGTTTGAACACTTGGATTGAATAATGTGAGTTAGAACACTTGGTTTGTAATAATCTCAATTAGAACACTTGGCTTCAATACTGTGAGTTTTGTAATATTTTCATTTAGAACACTTAGTTTGAATAACGTGAGTTAAAACGCATAGTTTGTAGTAGTCTCATTTAAACCACTTGGCTTGAATAATGTGTGATACGACACTTGGTTTGTAATAATTTCAATTGGAACACTTAACTTGAGTAACGTGAGCTAGAACACTTGGCTTGAATAATGTGTTAGAACCTTTTGTAATAATCTCAATCAGAACACTTTTTTTGAATATTTTTATTTTTATAATATTCTCATTTAGAACACTTGGCTTGAATAATGTGAGTTGGAAAACTTCGTTTGTAATTATCTCAGTTTGAATACTTGCTTTGTAATAACGTCAGAACATTTGGTTTCTAATCATGTCAATTAGAACACTTGGTTTGAATAATATGGATTAGAACATTTGGCTTGAATAATGTGTGTTGGAACACTTGTTTTGTAATAATCTCTATTGGAACACTTGGCTTAAATTATGTGAGTTAGAACTCTTGGTTTGTAATATTATCAATTAGAACACTTGGCTTAAATATTTTGAGTTTTGTAAAATTCTCATTTAGAACACTTCGCTTTAATAATGCGAGTGAAAATACTAGTTTTGTGGTAGTCTTATTTAGAACACTTGGATTGAATAATGTGAGTTAGAACACTTGATTTATAATTATCTCAATGATAAAACTTGGCTAGAATAATGCGAGTTAGAACACTTGGTTTGTAATAATCTCATTTAGAACACTTGGCATGGATAATGTTAATTAGAACACGTGATTTGTAATCGTCTTAATAAGAACACTTCGCTTGAATTATGTGAGTTAGAACACTTGGTTTGTAATATCATTGTAGGACACTTAGCTTGAATAATGTCAGTTACAGGACTTGATTAGTTTTCACATTATTTAGAACACTTGGCTTATAACAATGCATAAACACTTGGCTTGCAGTGACGTCGAGTATTTGGTTGTAACAATATCAGATCATCTTGCTTTGTAACAATGTCTTAAAACTTGGTTTCTAATAATATTAGAACACTTAGCCAGCAATTACATCAGATCATTTGGTTTGTAGCAATGTGAGAAAAGGTTTTGGCTGGTAACATTGTCACTTAGGAGATCTGGTTTTTAAAAAAGTCAGTTATTTTCTTTAAGTGAAAAATCAGCGAGATATTTTTATTGTTCAACGCACATCCATTATTGTTAAAACTAACATCATAATTGAATATCTCAAGTTCCAACACATATCTTTTGATAAATGGAAACACGTCCAGTACTGATACAAAAATGTCCTAATGTACCACGAAAATAATTAAATCAAACATACTAAAAACTTTCAGTACCAGGACAGACAAAGACGGCTGTCTGGTCATAGTAAGTACTGTGACCTCTGATTTACCTCACAGACTCTACAACAATATCGTGCTCAGCACCAGTGACGTAGCTTCAAGTGCTAAATGTTTAAACTTTTTCGAGAACACTTTTTACAAAAAACTTAATTACACTACATAACACAAATTTTGTTCCTGGATAGTATGTGTTATTTCTTAATTACTTATCTTGTAAAAGCACAGAAAATGGTCATTATTTCCTTCAAACTTTGCTTTTGTGACACGGATAATGAAATTTAGATATTAATCTATTTTCTATGTAAAAACTTGCAAATTTGCACATTTTCATTTACATAAGGTTTGAATAAAACAACATATGTATCAAGATTTACATGTATTTATACTAAAGTTATACAAAAATATTTAGAAGTGAGTAGTTTTTCCAGATTTGAAACTGTAATGTAAATCACTTTCACGTATCTGCCCCCAAATATAGTCTCCCATCATCTTTTCGTCATACGCTGCTTGGTAGCGGTGTTTAAAGTCCAGTATATCTTGGTGGAAGCGCTCGCCTTGCTCCTCTGAGTATGCTCCCATGTTTTCCTTGAATTTATCAAGATGGGCGTCTAGGATATGGACTTTCAGGGACATCCTGCAGCTTATTTTGCCGTAGTTCTTCACCATTGCCTCAATTTGTTCCACATAATTTTCGGCTTTGTGATTGTCCAAGAAGCTCCGAACCACTGCGACAAAGCTGCCCCAAGTTTTTTTTTTCCTTCCTACTGAGCTTCTTGGAGAATTCTGTGCACTCCAGGATCTTCTTTATTTGTGGTCCAACGAAGACACCAGCTTTGACCTTTGCCTCGGACAGCTTTGGGAAGAAGCCACGAAGGTACTTGAAGGCTGTAGACTCCTTATCAAGAGCTGTGACAAATTGTTTCATTAGACCCAATTTTATGTGCAATGGTGGGAACAACACCTTCTGGAGGTCCACTAGTGGCTCACACTTGACACTGTGCTTCCCAACAAAGAACTCGGTCCGTTGTGTCCAGCGCTTCCTGTTGTAGTGCGCTGCGGTGTCCCTGCTGTCCGAAAGGCAAATATAACAGGGACACTTGGTAAAGCCTCCTTGGAGACCCATCAGGAATGCCACCATTTTGAATTATCCAATAACCTCCCAGCCATACTCATCTTACTTCAAGGCTTCTAGCAAGGTCTTGATGCTGTTGTATTCCTCTTTGAGGTGCGCCGAATGAGCCAGGGGGAGAGACTGATACTTATTCCCGTTATGGAGCAGCACAGCTTTGAGGCTTCTGGATGTGCCTGGAGAATGTTTGCAGCTCCTTGATGCCATCTCTGATAAAATCGGATAGGTTTATGTGCTCACTAAGGCAGCTAGAGTTGAACTGAAGTGGTGAGTCTCTTTCTATATATTACTATGGAAAGTTCTGGAAAATTCTAAAAGGTTCTTCAAAATTCTCTATCAGCTACTCAGCACTGAATCTACCTGGAATGTTCTGGAAAATGGGTAAATTTGAAAATTTCATTACCCAGGTCACAAAAGCAAAGTTCGAAGAGAAAAAATAGGTTTTTTCCATTTACTTTAGGCATAAGCAATTGGGAAATAACACTTTCTGCCCAGGAACAAAAAAAGTAAAACTTTGGTACATAGTGTTATCAATACGATAAAAGCATGTCAAGTGGAGCCACGTTGTGGTCACGTTGATTATGAAACTACAATAAAATACATTCGTTCTTTCTCTCGACAGCGGTCCGGCGCGCCCAGGTTGTTAGGACACTCGACTCGTAATGTGAGGGTCGCGGTTTCGAATCCCCGTCACACCAAACATGCTCGCCCTTTCAGCCGTGGGGGGGTTATAATGTTACGGTCAATCCCACTATTGGTTGGTAGGTGCTGATGAGATTGAAAACATTATTTTGAGGATACATTTTTCTACTTATCAAACAAATATTCTCAACAAACCAGTGTGAAAAATTGGTTCATTCGCGAGGGATAGAATAAGGGCGCAAATCGTGAGAAGAACCATTTTAATAAACCAGAAAAACACAGACAATATTGAGGTAAGTATGTGGAAAATGTGAAATCACTGTATAAGATGTGGGTGTGGCCTCGTAGTGATTAGCTGGGATTGGAAGATTCAAAGTTTGAGTTTATCATACGTCTCTGAATATCTTCCTCTGTAAGTGCGTCAACAAAATTATTTTCAATTTTACTAAATATGGCCAAATAGGAAGCCAGTCTTGCTAACTGAAATTAGAAACCTTTTATCACTGGACTTTGGAGTTTATGACCTGGCTGTTTAGTCCACATATCACATAAGATGTCGTTCAATTATTAACATTTATCACTGGACTTTGGAGTCTATGACCTGGCTGTTTAACACGCACGTCAAGATGTTCAATTATAAACATTTATCACTGGACTTTGGAGTCTATGACCTGGCTGTTTAACACGCACGTCAAGATGTTCAATTATAAACCTTTTATCACTGGACTTTGGAGTCTATGACCTGGCTGTTTAACACGCACGTCAAGATGTTCAATTATAAACCTTTTATCACTGGACTTTAGAGTTTATGACCTGGCTGTTTAGCCCACATACGACATAAGATGTCGTTCAAATTTTAAAACATTAAATAACAGGAGTTTATTTGACTTATGTTAAAACTACAGTGGCTTTTTGCTTACTTTCGAACTAACCAGAGAGGACACAATTCACCTGCTGCAGCCACTACTAATTCTTGAACTACTCTTTCTATCACAACAAATAGTGGGATTTTCCAAAACATATAACAACCGTAAAGCTGCAAACGACGAGATTGTTCGATTCTCAAATTGTAAGGCGCTGTACTAACAAATAGAACGTGCCATAATTAAAATGTGAATCTTTGTTAAATTCATAAAAATCTAAACGAACAAAAAAGGAGCTATAACCACAACTTACTGCTCATCTGTTGAATATTTATATAGTCCCCCCAAGTTTTGTTGAATATTTATATAGTCCCCAAGTTTTGTTGAATATTTATAAAGTCCCCCAAGTTTTATTGAACATTTTTATAGTCCCCCAAGTTTTGTTGAATATTTATATAGTCCCCCAAGTTTTGTTGAATATTTATATAATCCCCCCAAGTTTTGTTGAATATTTATATAATCCCCCAAGTTTTGTTGAATATTTATATAGTCCCCCCAAGTTTTGTTGAATATTTATATAGTCCCCCCAAGTTTTATTCAATATTTATATAGTCCCCCAAGTTTTGTTGAATATTTATATAGTCTCCCCCATGTTTTGTTGAATATTTATATAGTTCCCCAAGTTTTGTTGAATATTTATATAGTCTCTTCCATGTTTTGTTGAATATTTATATAGTCCCCCAAGTTTTGTTGAATATTTATGTAGTCCCCCCCAAAGTTTTATTAACTTGTTGTGTATACGTACGTACAGTCCTTCTAGACTTTATTGTCATTGTGGTTAACGCTGCTCTTTAACAACACAGAGAGTTTGTTCGTTTTGTAAATTTCGTGAAAAGCTACATGAGGGCTATCTGCGCTAGTCTTCCTTAATTTAGCAGTATAAGACTAGAGGAAAAGCAGCTACTCATCACTACCCACCGCCAACGCTTGGGCTATTCTTTTACCAACGACCGTCACCCCCATTATAGCACCCCCACGGCTGAAAGGGCGGGCATGTTACTCGGGTTACGAGTCGAGTACCTTAACCACCAGGCCATGGCGAGCCTAACACAACTTGAAGTCACGAGATTCGTACAACTGGCAACGAGCCATTTGTGCAGTTATTCTCAACAAAATAGCAGCAGTTTCTGTCAGTGTTGTGACTCCTCTAGAGTGAAATGTGTTTTGTGGGACGTTTCGAACCTTGGGCCTCGCGATCCCCAATTTGTCGAACTAACTATTATGCCACGCTCAGCGCAAGTACAAAATAAATAGTTAAAATCATTGTAACAGAGGAATGAATTAAGTGACCAACATTTTGAACGTAGGCGATTACGTTTGACCGAAGCTTAAACAACATATTTTTTTCTTAGAGGAAATTTGACTATTATTTGTATTTTAATATTTGTTGTATATTATATTACTAAAATTGCAAATATGTGGTTTACATTTTAGCAGGCAGATGTCGCCACGTATAGGAAACTTAAATTCTTGCCAAAAACAAAATATACGGCAAGAACTTCTTTGACTAAAATAATAATAAAAAAAGAAAAGTTCTCGACAGATGTACAGACTTGTCACTTCTGATCATCCGTTGCTAATATTTGATATAGCTGAACAAAACCAGCTTCTTAAAAGAATGTTTTTCATGTTAGATAATTATAATTGTTTCTACAGCAACTATGACGCCTTTTATTGCAAGCAACCCTTCTTACAAATGGCGACACCTTCGACACACAAGCGTTCTCACAAAACGCGTGATCGTTTTAACAAGAATGAATTTATTAACAATGTTGATAACTTTCGACTGAGTCATTCCTCTAAACCTACATACACAATAAAAAGGGTAACTGTACTCTTTGTTTTCAAGGTAAGACTTTCCTTAATTAATTAAATTTGGCAGTTTGTTAAGATTCAATTACTGTTTTCATTGTTTTTATCAGAAAGACTTTGTATTAAATAAAGATCGAGTGTCTCTGGAAGAAAACCAAAACTAAAAAAGATTAAATTATCTCATTTTCGTGATTTGAAAGGTGGCGATCTAGTTGTGGAGTTAATAGCCAATTACATGGCCACCCACAAACGTGTACATCTTTGCTTTGCAGTTTAAGCCTAATTTCATCAGAACTTATTTTAATGACTTCTCGTTGAATTATATAAGAATTTTAAATTCGATAACAACCAATTTTATTGACGTTACGTATAGATTTGTTCCGTTAATCAAACTAACTATACTATTATCAGGAAATAAATACAATAATAATAATAATTCAGAAACTCCTTTTATTTTATATCGTAATTCAGACACTGTGATGATTTATAGCGCCTGGCATGGCCGAGCGTGTTAAGACGTGCGACTCCTAACCTGAGGGTCGCGGGTTCGCATCCCCATCGCGCTAAACATGCTCGCCCTCCCAGCCGTGGGGGCGTTATAATGTCATGGTCAATCCCACTATTCGTTGATAAAAGAGTAGCCCAAGAGTTGGCGGTGGGTGTTGATGACTAGCTGCCTTCCCTCTAGTCTTACACTGCTAAATTAGGGACGGCTAGCACAGGTAGCCCTCGAGTAGCTTTCTGCGAAATTCAAAAAAAAAAAAACAGTGATGGTTTATTAAACTTGTGTGTTAACATCTGTGTGTTGATGGAACGTCGAAACGCCAATAATAATTAAATGAAATTTACTTAGAAATTTCCTATCAAATAAGTCGTTCACATCAGCTGTAACACGTTATAAATCCACGATTCTGACAAATTATTAAATGTTCTACAAATTTAAACCAAATTTATATTTACATATTAGCACGAGTTCTAGGCACAAATTAAATAAAATAATAAGTTAACAGTATTTACTCCATTAGACATTATACTTATTTTATTGTAAACACAAACGTACTTGACCAGCAGATCCATATGTGGATCACGGGTTCAAATCCTACCAGCGATCATGCTCGTCATTTCAGACGTACGCGTTATGGCCAATCCCATTATTGGTTTGTAAAAGATGACTGGCTGCCTTTCATTTAGTCCATTACTTCAAAATTTGCTTTGCACGAAATTAAAAGGAAGAAACCAACTGTATTACGTCAGTTGTTACGTCATAATTCATAGAGGAAGACTACTCGCACACAGATCGGGAATATTTTATTGCTAAAAGTACCCAGAAACTCCACTAGAGGACAGCACAATGAATTATATAAATATTCAGATCAGATGTCCAATTTTTTTCCAATACTTTCGATTGGCCAAGTGGTGAAGGCACTTGACTCGTAATCCGAGGATCACGGGCCTGAATCCCCATCACACCAAAAATGCTTATCCTTTCAGCCATGGGGGCATTATAATGTGACAGTTAATCCCAATATTTGTTCGTAAAAGAGTAGCCCAAGAGTTGGTGGTGGGTGGTGATGACTAGCTGCCTTCCCTCTAGTCTTACACTGCTAAATTAGGGGCGGCTGGCGTAGATAGCCCTAGTGTAGCTTTGTGCGAAATTCAAAACAAACAAACCAATCTTTCTGGGCTACCTCTGTCTCAGCACTGACGAAAACAAAATAGGCTCAGCACCTGGTAACAAGATATTTATTCTAAGTTTAGAAAATATTACATCAAAGTTACACAATGTACACAGATGTTTTATCAATATTACAATTATGTTACCCAATGTGTACAGATGTTTTATCAATATTACAATTATGTTACCCAATGTGTACAGACGTTTTATCAATAAAGAACACAAATGGATATCTGATACAGCAGGTTATCAGCTCACTGTTGTTTAAACAATAACACATAACGTAAACAGTATTTTTCAACACATACCTTTATTAATGCACACGATGACCCAATTAACAGATAAAATAACATTTGTTAAACATGCTATAATGACATCTAATTAAATGCAGGGTACTGTACGAGTCAGATTAGAAAGATAGTTTTTGAACTAACGTAGTTTTCAATCATTCGCATTTTAAACCAATTAAATTTTGTTGTCATCTCAAATGTTAAATGTTCCCATTGTTTCCACCATCAGTTTATGACACTTCATACAGTCAGAAGTATGTGTACAATATAGTATTAGACTGTTATTCGTACAGCAATTCTTATTGCTAATGTCCTTATTTAATTAAAGCAATACTACAATGTTAACATTTCATGTAAGAATACATCACTAGACAAAGCAAGTGATTAACCATCTGAACAGTGTCTTCTTCCTATGACTACTTACTTCACTTATTTACAAGTTCTCAAATAGTCTTACATAAGAATAAGTTATTTCACATTAACTCTTTAGAAAGATTTAAAACACCACCTAAAAACTCAGTTAAATTATAAAAAAAAAAAATTAAATCCATAACAACTGAACAACACACATCTATAGTACAAGATTCGGTTACAGAATAACCCACTGAGAAAAACGTTTCAAGAATTATTTTTAAAATTTTATTGGATAATAAACAAAGTGTAGATCATGGAAATGTTTTTTATTAGAATAGAACAAAACCATTCAATGACATTACATGTTCTACCTTATTTCTTAACACAGGATGTTAAATTCTGAGTAACAGCTAACTTATATATACACCTTACTTTTACAGAATACCTGGTTTTATCTACTGTAACATAACATGGCACACAATGATAAATTCTAAGTGACACCTGGTTTCATTTACTGTAACATAACATGGCACACAATGATAAATTCTAGTGACACCTGGTTTTATTTACTGTAACATAACATGGCACACAATGATAAATTCTAAGTAACACCCGGTTTCATTTACTGTAACATAACATGGCACACAATGATAAATTCTAAGTGACACCCAGTTTCATTTACTGTAACATAACATGGCACACAATGATAAATTCTAAGTAACACCCGGTTTCATTTACTGTAACATAACATGGCACACAATGATAAATTCTAAGTGACACCTGGTTTCATTTACTGCAACATAACATGGCACACAAAGATAAATTCTAGTGACACCTGGTTTTATCTACTGTAGCATAACATGGCACACAATGATAAATTCTAAGTAACACCCAGTTTCATTTACTGTAACATAACATGGCACACAATGATAAATTCTAGTGACACCTGGTTTTATCTACTGTAACATAACATGGTAAACAGTGATAAATTCTAAGTAACACCTACTTGAGTTTAATGACACCATCAAACACAAATAATCAAGTAACTTTCTGAACAAAGACATGCAGGTACTAGAAGTAAAACATCATTTTTATTTGGAAGAAACAATGCAGTATATTATGGTTACTTGTATGAACCATCAGTCATATCAAATGATTCCTTTACTAAATATAACATGTTTATTATTCTAATATTACATTTAACAAGTTTCTCAATGAGACTTACAACAAGCAAACAAATGTTTGTACGTAATGAGTATGTGTTATTTCGTAATAAATGTATAGGTTTTTCTTTAATACAAGCACCTTCCTCAAGCAAATCCACTTCTATATATAATAAGTACAGAACATTGTACATCATCTGGCCTGAATTCAGTAGAACTGTTCTGTGTTTCGACATACAATGATATATTTGTATCTTATCCAAACATTTCATGAAATAACATTTTACAAAATGTTCAAATAGAATAAACTTACACATTTTAACAACTGGACAACAGAAAACTGATGCAGCTATCATAGAGCATTTGTCGATTTAAAAAGACAGAAAAATGTAATAACTGGAAAAAATGCACCACATGAAAATCACTCAAAATTAATAGATTATTTTCACCACCGATTGTACAGATTCCAAGGAAACAAAGAGAATGTACAAAATTATACATATCACAAAAATTACTCACTTATAATCAGAAAACTTCACATTAAAAACTCGTCTGATAGTCTCTTAACTGTTAAAATACATCTTCCACAATCAAGAGAGATTTATGAGACGTCAAAAATATGAATTATGCGTTCTTTGTTCAACAAAGAGTAGAGGTCCATGACTAGTTAGAAATGATGTAGAGAAATTCTGTTAAAATTATTATTCTCGTTAAAAGCTTATGTATGCAGCAAACAAAAAATGATGAACCACAATGAATGAATGAATGTGTTCATCATACTGGAGTTAAAGTTTAGTTTCGGGACCCTCTGTTCCATGTCTGAAGGAATCTCTCAGACAGCTAAGTTGAAGGGCACACATATAACCAAATACCTTGTTGTACCAGTCTGGTGACCTGCCCCTGGAAAAAACAATATCTATGTTTAAAAAACTACAATAATAAATTACTAATTAACTTCAAATATTCACCATAAACGTATTAAGCACAAAATCCTAATGTTCTAAACATCTGAATAGTAAAATTACACTATAGCATTTAAAAGTGAAATAGTAAATGTTAAACATATATTCTTATTGGTAGCTAATTGTTTTCAAAGTAGCCAACACTTAACGTTACATGGGAAATGCTATTAAAATCACAAATACCAAATTTACAGTACTTACCCATTTTCATTTCTATCTATAACACTTGTATGAATTTAAAATAAAATTTTGTGTATTTTTATACAAATGAAACTAAAACTACCTTAATATAACAAAATTCAGTACCTGTATAACCACAGGATACAGAAAGACTAGAATAAAATCTGTAATCAGTATTTGAGATTTATAACTTAATAAAATAACCATCTGATATTTAGGTTCTTAATAAAATAAACATCTCATATTTAGGTTCTTAATAAAATAAACATCTCATATTTAGGTTCTTAATAAAATAAACATCTGATATTTAGGTTCTTAATAAAATAAACATCTGATATTTAGGTTCTTAATAAAATAGTTGATGTTAATAAGTAATCTTCAACTATTTAGAAACAACTAAACTGTCAGAATCAACTATTCTTTAATTACAAGTCACAGAGTCAAGAACAACTAAACTGTCAGAATCAACTATTCTTTAATTACAAGTCACACAGTCAAGAACAACTAAAGTACCAGAATCAACTATTCTTTAATTACAAGTCGCACAGACAAGAACAACTAAAGTACCAGAATCAACTATTCTTTAATTACAAGACACACAGTCAAGAACAACTAAACTGTCAGAATCAACTATTCTTTAATTACAAGACACACAGTCAAGAACAACTAAACTGTCAGAATCAACTATTCTTTAATTACAAGACACACAGTCAAGAACAACTAAACTGTCAGAATCAACTATTCTTTAATTACAAGTCACACAGTAAAGAACAACTAAAGTACCAGAATCAACTATTCTTTAATTACAAGTCACACAGTCAAGAACAACTAAACTGTCAGAATCAACTATTCTTTAATTACAAGTTACTTTAATTAGTCAAAACAACTAAACTGTCAGAATCAACTATTCTTTAATTACAAGAATCAACTATTCTTTCTTTAATTACAAGTCACACAGTCAAAAAACAACTAAAGTACCAGAATCAACTATTCTTTAATTACAAGTCACACAGTCAATAAAGTACCAGAATCAACTATTCTTTAATTACAAGTCACACAGTCAAGAACAACTAAAGTACCAGAAGCAACTATTCTTTAATTACAAGTCACACAGTCAAGAACAACTAAAGTACCAGAATCAACTATTCTTTAATTACAAGTCACACAGAATCAACTATTCTTTAATTACAAGTCACACAGTCAAGAACAACTAAAGTAAAAGAATCAACTATTCTTTAATTACAAGTCACACAGTCAAGAACAACTAAAGTACCAGAATCAACTATTCTTTAATTACAAGTCACACAGTCAAGAACAACTAAAGTACCAGAATCAACTATTCTTTAATTACAAGTCACACAGTCAAGAACAACTAAAGTACCAGAATCAACTATTCTTTAATTACAAGTCACACAGTCAAGAACAACTAAACTGTCAGAATCAACTATTCTTTAATTACAAGTCACACAGTCAAGAACAACTAAAGTAAAAGAATCAACTATTCTTTAATTACAAGTCACACAGTCAAGAACAACTAAAGTACCAGAATCAACTATTCTTTAATTACAAGTCACACAGTCAAGAACAACTAAAGTACCAGAATCAACTATTCTTTAATTACAAGTCACACAGTCAAGAACAACTAAAGTACCAGAATCAACTATTCTTTAATTACAAGTCACACAGTCAAGAACAACTAAACTGTCAGAATCAACTATTCTTTAATTACAAGTCACACAGTCAAGAACAACTAAACTGTCAGAATCAACTATTCTTTAATTACAAGTTACACAGTCAAAAACAACTAAAGTACCAGAATCAACTATTCTTTAATTACAAGTCACACAGTCAAAAACAACTAAAGTACCAGAATCAACTCTTCTTTAATTACAAGTCACAGAGTCAAGAACAACTAAACTGTCAGAATCAACTATTCTTTAATTACAAGTCACACAGTCAAGAACAACTAAAGTACCAGAATCAACTATTCTTTAATTACAAGTGACACAGTCAAGAACAACTAAAGTACCAGAATCAACTATTCTTTAATTACAAGTGACACAGTCAAGAACAACTAAAGTACCAGAATCAACTATTCTTTAATTACAAGTCACACAGTCAAGAACAACTAAAGTACCAGAATCAACTATTCTTTAATTACAAGTCACACAGTTAAGAACAACTAAAGTACCAGAATCAACTATTCTTTAATTACAAGTCACACAGTCAAGAACAACTAAACTGTCAGAATCAATTATTCTTTAATTACACGTCACACAGTCAAGAACAACTAAACTGTCAGAATCAATTATTCTTTAATTACAAGTCACACAGTCAAGAACAACTAAACTGTCAGAATCAACTATTCTTTAATTACAAGTCACACAGTCAAGAACAACTAAACTGTCAGAATCAATTATTCTTTAATTACAAGTCACACAGTCAAGAACAACTAAACTGTCAGAATCAACTATTCTTTAATTACAAGTCACACAGTCAAGAACAACTAAACTGTCAGAATCAACTATTCTTTAATTACAAGTTACACAGTCAAAAACAACTAAAGAACCAGAATGAACTATTCTTTAATTACAAGTCACACAGTCAAGAACAACTAAAGTACCAGAATCAACTATTCTTTAATTACAAGTCACACAGTCAAGAACAACTAAAGTACCAGAATCAACTCCTCTACAATTCAGTCTTCAGTCTTTAAATTGATTGTTCCTCCTCTGTCAAGAACAATGGAATACTTCAGTCTTTAAAGTGCTGGTTCCTCTTTCATTAAGAACTGATGAAGCGTTCCCACAAGGATGTTTTCTGAATTATTATATTTATTATTCAGAAACTTGGGAAGCTTTGTTACATTATCTTGTCTGTCAGTACAGGTTTCTGATTAAAATAACCAACTTATGCAACAGTATGTGACTAAATATTACATTAAAGAGATCGTACAGATCTTTGTTATTTCAACACACTTCTATCAAAACATTTAATCAGATCTTACTTACCGGGTGTCGATTCGACTGACATGATTAACACGAGACTTTCCTGCACCACCAGGTTCAATCATGAAATGTGAGGCAAGGACAACACTGCGTACACTTCCTTGTAATGGTGGAGCATTAGGGTGGTCAATGGACATTTCCACAAGTATACAAGAACCTTTGGGAAAGTCTGTCCTCCATGATCTAAAGATAAACAACATATATCACTTACATATAAAAGGTTTTGTGTTATTTACATTACTTAGATGTAACATGTTTTGTGTACTTTCCATTACTTAGATATACATCATTTTGTACTAGTCACATATATTTAACCATATAAATATGGTTCATTTTAAGGGTAGTTGAAAAAACTATGATAAAACTATAAGATTTAAATAACTGACTGAGGCATATGTTCTACACATAATAATAAATGGAAACATATTTCACATTTTAAATTAATTTTCCTTTATCATACGGACATTAAAAGTCTCTGAAATAAATTATTATTGGTACAGAAGATTAGAAAATAAATTATCATCACAAAGCAGTCTTAAAGTAAAGATAAACACAGTTTATGAAATCAATTACAAAGCAGAAAGTTAATAAATATCATAATTATGACATATCACTACCAGTGGTGTATATATATGAGAACAATTCTTGGTGTAAAATCTGTTATTTATTTAATTATTGATGCCCAGATTATTAATTCTATATTTTTAAAAAATTAATCTATTTTCAATAATATATTTTACAATTATTTACGTGTGTGTATAAAGCACAAAAATCTGTGTCTGTCTGTGTGTCTGTTACCTAACTACTAATTGGTTAGTGGACCATTCGCAGCCATACTTTGCGAGATGATAGTTAGAAAAAAAGGTACATCCACAACCCCATTATTGCAGATATTGAAGATTTATTACATTTGACACAAGTTAACATTAGCTATATTCATAGATGGTGCCACATCCTCACACCAAACAAAAACATAAAAACTGCCCTGGTAGAACAGCAATAAGTCTTCAGATTTACAATGCATAAATCTGGAGTTCAATACCCCTTGGTGGACACAGCAGATAGCCTGATATGGTTTTTGTGTAAGAACACAACAAACTAACATTTCTATAACACAGTATACACACTGTGGCAGAGAGAGCACACAAATTTCTTCTGTATCTCAGACGGCATGCTATCACTTCTGTGGAAAAATGGAATGAAAAAATGGCTACCACTTGCAATAATATATAAAATCATATGAAGTTTCTACTCCAACAGCTTTCAGTAAGGTCATTATAAATACTCTTATAATAAATTGTGTTAAATCAGCTATGTTGAGAAAACCCACTTGTAGAGAAATATATATGCAAAAACGGCTCGTTTGGGTTATGCAAATATTTTACGTAGAAGAGCGAACACCGTTTCGACCTTCCGATCATTGTCAGGTTCACAAAGAAAGAAAGAGGTAACTGACCAGAAGCTGAGTGTCAGAATGTAGAGGGCGGTGTTAGATGTTTGAATATATAATTTTATATTATTTATTATATTTAATACAGGTATAAAAGCATTCCTTTATATTAGTTTATTTTGGGTTTAAGTTGTTGTATAAGTAAGGTTTCTTTAATTTTGCATTTGTTTATGCTTGTTTCTTTATTTAGTATTTGAGTGTTTTCTATGGTTATGTTGTGTTTATTTGACTTGCAGTGTTCGAAAACGTGTGAAGGTGACTTTTTATGTTCTTTGAATATGGTTTCCATTTTTCTACTTGTTTCTCCAACATAGAAGTCGTGGCAGTTATCACATTGTATTTTATAAATAATGATGGTGTGGTGTTTGTCAGTGTAGTTTGTACATAGTATAGACCTCAGTTTTGTGCCTGGTTTTTGAATAAATTTGGTATTAACTGGAATGTCATATTTTGTTACTAGTTTCTGCTAAATGTTGGTTATTTGTCTGCTGATGTCGGGAATATATGGTATGCAGCAGTATATGGTTTCGTGAGTTTTTGATTCGTGAGATATATTTACTTTTGTTGGTTGATTTTGCTTTCTGTCTAGGTGTGTGCGAATAATGTTTTCTACAGTTTGTGGAGGAAACTTATTGATGTTGATGGAGTATTGTTTTATTTTGTCTAATTCATCGTTAATTTTATCTGGTGAGCATGGTTTTATGGCTGTGTTTATTTGGTTTCTTAGTATGTTGAGTTTTTGTTTTGTTTCATGTGCTGAGTCCCAGGAATGTATAGTCCAGTATGGGTGATTTTTCAGTGGATTTAGGTTTTGAATTGTGTGTCGGTTCTTGTGATTTTGAGGTTAAGAAATGATATTTGATTGCTTTCTTCCTGTTCACATGTGAAGTTAATGTTGGTGTGTATAGAGTTAATGTGATTGAAAAAATTAAGTGTGTGTTCTGTAGATCTGAATCCCACAACCGTGTCATCTACACATCTGTACCAGTATAGTGGTGGATGTAATGCTGTGTTAATTTCTTGTGTTTCAACTTGTGTCTTAAAAATATTGGCTAGAATTGGTGATACTGGGTTGCCCATGTTTAGGCCATTTGTTTGTATATAGTTTTGGTTGTTGAACACGAAGTTTGTCTTTATGGTGGTGAATTCTATGAGGGTTGCTGGGAATGTCTATAGTTGGGTTAGGGTCTCGGATATAGAGTTCTAAGGCTATCTTGTAGGCTTCAGTGGTTGGAACTTCTGTAAAGAGGGATATAACATCGAAACTGGCCATTAAGGCTTTATGATTAAGTTGATTAAGATTAGACTTGAAATTAAAAGAGTCTTTGATGAAAGAGCTGGCTGATGTTACATATTTGAAGATTGCCCATGCTATGTATTTACCAAGATTGTAATTAAACGATTTATATGTGGACATTATTAGTCGTAATGGACAATCTGGTTTATGAGGTTTAGGGATGCCGTATATCTGCGGTGTGCGTGAGTCGGTTTACGTAGGTAGGAATAAAGTGTTTGTGAAATTGTGTTGGCTGTTTTCATTTTCAGTAGTATTTTGTTTAGTTACGTTTCGTGTGTCTTTGTTAGATTTGTGTGTATTGGTTTAAATTTGTTCGTGTCTGATAGAATGTTCTTCATTTTTTGGATGTATTCATTCGTGTTCATTATGACTATAGCGTTACCTTTATCTGCTTTTAGAATTTTTATGTTTTTGTCTTGTTTTAGGTTTTTAATGGAATTAATGTCTCTTTTTGTAAGATTGTTTTTTAGCTTTCTGTTTTGTGAAATTATGTTGATGGTTTTGTGAGAAAATTCTTTGAAAATATCGTTTAAGATGTTGTTTTTAGGTGTAAAATATTTTCTCAACCCAAATGGGCCGTTTTTGCATATAAATTGTGTTAAAGGTAGGATGTTTTTTTTTATAATTTTCACATCCACCACTACATTTTTCAGCAGTGGCACAGCAGCTCATAGAATGGCTCCGAATTTGTTTTCTCAAGTAAAATTCTTTGAACTGATGTATTGGACCATTCTCAAGAACGTACAGATTAATTAATTAATTTACTCTAGTTCTGCTAAAAGAATTTTAATTTGAGGGTTGGCTGGTAAAAATCTGGATAAGTAATAAAATTTAATCAGGTATACATGCACTTGACATATTGCTGGCACAGAAAAACATCTGACACACAAGTTTGTGTCTGTTTGTTCACACTTTCCAGCCACCTGTTTGTTATGCATTTCCACATTTCTTAATCAGTAGTCAACACTAAATTTAGCACAAAGATACATGACATGAGGAAGGTCATTGGGTTTGAAACGTAATTCTATATTGACAGAATCCTTAAAAATACAAAGTCTTGATTTTCATTATTGATACCTGAATGTTTTAATTATTGTAAAGATAATATTTATTATGTTTAAAAAAACAGTGAACCTATTTCCTATTGTTTGTTAAAAAACGAGTTTTACTTTACCAGTCCAATGGTATTGTATTATATAAACCAGTGAACTACTTATATTGTTATTACACTGTGTGAACTAGTAACAGTCAATGTCAAAAATTACTTTGTGATATACATTTCTTCTCTGTGCACAAGCCTTTGATTCATATTTTTTGAAAATAAAATATAGAATACATTAAATTAACATTATCTGACCTAATGAGACTTCTACGACACTCAATCTAAATTCACATTTCAAACTCATTTTTGTTTGTTCTATCTCCACTGTTTTGGCATCTACATTATTATACAACTGTCTGATTTTGAAACACGACAGTTAGGAATCAACTGTACAAAAAACACACACAAGGAAAGATTCTAATTTTAGTGTACATTCTTAATACACAATTTATCTACAGTATCTGCACATAAGTAATGGAGTATAGATACACAAACCTCAGAACACAATAATCTCGAAGCGGATGTGATCCCAGAGAGTCACAGACATACTGGAATATTTCAGTCTGGTTGTCTAGTCGAGAAACAACTCTCCATTTCACTAATGAGTGATCCCATACATTTCTATATATAACAACAGAAAATGTTGTTACCAATAAATGACAATCAGAAATGTTGATAAAACTATCAAACTACAAAAAAATACAGCATGAAAACAATTGTATCCTGTCATGATTCAGAGGAAAATGTAAGTTTATTCTTCTAAAAACAGGTTTTAATATTCTTGGACGTGTGACTTTAGTAGTTAGTGTTTTACTGTTCCTCTAAGATTGTCAGTTCCTCGTCATTGTTAAACCACTATCCTGTTCCTCGTCACAGTTAACCCACTACCCTGTTCCTCGTCACAGTTAACCCACTATCCTGTTTTTCGTCACTGTTAACCCACTATCCTGCTCCTCATCACTGTTAACTCACTATCCTGTTTCGACTCAACGTTACCTCCTTACCCTGTTCTTTCTCAATATTAACTCATTATCCAGTTTCTCAAGAATATTACTTCATTATCCTGTTCCTACTTACCTCTCCCTCATTATCCTGTTCAATACTTCAACTGGTGGAGCTTCCACATCAACTGACACCTTCCAGAGCCTCAGTGGATGACCATCATCCACCTTTTTGTAGAACACTTCCACACCATCATCATGAGGAAACACTGTCCAACCTTTGAACTTGTCATGTGCTTCCTATAATATGAAAGAAATACCAACAATCACTTTATGATTCATATAATAAATTTTAAGTTCAAAATCACGAAAATCTATCATTTATATAAATAAAAGTGTCCACTAAAAATAAATAAGAGTTTTTGAACTAGTATTTAAACATGATTAAATCCGTGTACATGGAATTCATTATTGCTACCCTAAAAAGAAACATGGATCACAACTGAATTGTAGAAAAATCTTTAAACTTCAGAAGACCTTTTATCACACGAGCATTTAAAACATCCCTCTGGTGTTTAAATTCTTCTAAAGTACAAAAGTAAGTGGTGGTATTAAAAACCAATCTCTACTTGTGATAAACATACAGGTATTCATTTGTACATTTTATAATACTTTCTCTTGTATGCAAAACAAATTTCCAAACTTAGATTCATGCCTTAAGGTTTTACTGTTTACATGTTTAACAGTTCATTAATAAAACAGTTTATTAATTCCTAAGTCACATGTTGGTAGGTTATATTATTTACATTCATGTGACCCTTGCTACAAATCGATTTCTCTTAGCTTCAGTTAACGTGATGAAGTCAGCAGAGCTTCATGAAATGTTTGTTGATTTTTGAATTTCACACAAAGCTACTCAAGAACTACTCTGATTGGCCAAACATAATAATGCCCCAACTGGTGAAAGACTGATCATGTTTGATATGACGGGGATTTACACCTGCAACCCTTAGATTACGAATTCAGCACCCTAACCACCTGGTAATGCCAGGCCATCAAGGAATGTTTTTACACGTAAATGAAATCACTTCTGGTCTGTATGTCCGATAGAAACTTGTCTGAAACAAGAACAGACTATTCTGGCTTTATAAAACTTCTGATCATTCACTTAGAGCCTTATATAAAAACAATTATTTATAAAACTACTACTGAACAGCCATGTCAGATTCAATCGACATGCTCAATCACCGTCAGCAATACTTGGAGTAAATTTCAAAACTAGAACACTCTTCTGAGTATGACATGATCTTTATCTAAATGGTTTCAGAAAGACATGTCAGCCACAAACCGATTTCTTTTTTATTCACACTGTAACACCTTAAGCTGTTCACACTGTAACACCTTAAGCTGTTAAGGAGATATGCACATTCTAAATGGTTGTTTCTTAAAAAAGTACAATTAATTAATAAAGCACATTTTTATTTACATTTCCAAAAAAAGATGAGTTTAAAAGTCTTGTATCAAAATTACTTCGACACATTTTAGTGTAAAAATAATTTGTTCAAATCAATATTCTTGTTCAAAAGAACTCTAAAATCATACTGAGGTTTTATACGAAGAAACAAACAAATAATGTTCACCACCAAGAGGACAAATTTCTCATTTAATAACAACTTGTATGAACAGAGAGTGGAGTGTACAACCAAAGTATCAAATTCTCCATTTAATAACAACTTGTATGAACAGAGAGTGAAGTGTACAACCAAATTATCAAATTCTACATTTAATAACAACTTGTATGAACAGAGAGTGAAGTGTACAACCAAAGTCACAAATTCTACATTTAATAACAACTTGTATGAACAGTAGAGTGAAGTGTACAACCAAAGTCACAAATTCTACATTTAATAACAACTTGTATGAACAGAGAGTGAAGTGTACAACCAAATTATCAAATTCTACATTTAATAACAACTTGTATGAACAGAGAGTGAAGTGTACAACCAAATTATCAAATTCTACATTTAATAACAACTTGGATAAACAGAGAATGAAGTTTACCACTATGACACTAAGAAATTTTAATTAATGTTATCAAGAAACACTGGTTTTCCACGGACAATAAATAAATATATGTACCTTCTGTAGTCCTTGTAAATACATTTCAACATGGGTTTTCCAGTTGTAGTTTGCAGAATTAGTTAGAGTTCCAAGTTCCTCTAAAGTTGGAGGTTCCCAATGTTCAGCATTAGCTCGTCGAAGTAACTCATCAGTTACCTAGAAAATGAAACATTAAACTTTGCTCAGCTTGCTGCATAAAGCTAAAAGAAGGTTACGAATCTATTAAAAGTTTACAAGTAATACAATGTCTAACAACTCAACAAAAACAACAGAAATCAGTCACCTGGATGTGTTCACAAAAACAACTTACGTGAAAGAGTTGCCTGTAATTATTGATCATGTAGTTTAAACACTCCTGTGCTGCTCGATTTTCATTAAGCTCTCGCTGGTCTGGAGTTCCCACGTTCTTCCTCCTTCTCGGACTGACGCTGGCACTCCTCAGAGTAGAGAGATGAAACAGTGATGGTGCAAAGCATACAGCAAGATTTGTTGATGTCATCTACGTGTATCAACACTCTGCGTCAACAAACGCTGCACATACTGTACACGATTAGCTCAAAGAAAGCTTTAAGAGTTGTTTGATGCAAAGGTTGAAATATTTCATTTTGCACAAGAAGGTTACGAAAGTCATTGAATTCACATTAATTTTACCAAAGATATTTTTATATATGACAAATTACCCTCAAAAGAACTTTAAAAACACCTAACTCTACCTACAAAGTCTAGTTTCTGTAAACTTAGACATTAACCTCCTTCTAAAGTTATTTTAAGAGCTGTATGCTCATGTTATTTGCCATTACTTTAATATTTCACATTTTAATAATACTATTTCAGGTTCTTACAATCACTCATTACCTGGTTTTTATCAGAATACTGGGAGACCTCTTGAAGAAATGTAAGCAGATATTGAAGGACCTCTCTGTTTACATCAGGCATCAAGAGAACCACAGCCTGTGTGGCTTCTTTACGATGCTCTACAGGAATATCTGTGAAAATATAGCTAACTCTAAAGGCTGAACCCGTTACAGGAAAACAGGAATGAAACAATACCATTGTAACCCTAACCACATTTTATGGTTCATTTCCACATACTAAAAAACAAATGGGCCAGCACATTATACACACAGCACACTATAAAACAGAGACCTCTTACATCTATTAAAAACAGTGATGTATATTTATGTCATAGCTCTACATACATAAAGAACTTTATGTACATAACAATATTTCAGAATTCATCTCATCCTTCATAAGGTAGATACAGACATACACGATACCGTGTTTGTACAGCAGTGTACACGATACCATGTTTGTACATTGGTTTAATGAGCTACATGTGTAGTTTTAAATTTGAAATGGAAAAAACTAATATTCTAAATACAATATTTTCTAAAATATTTTTATAAGATTTCTTTCACTAATTAATGTCTTCAACTCACACTGAAAGATGCTTATGAAAGTTTCAGATAATTTATTTGTTAACAGAGCGTCTGGAAGTTCTCTGAAGTACTGTTTCAGTAAATCTGCTACGTCATAGGCTTGCTGGTTTTCATAACAGATGCTTCCTGGATTGCTCTCATTTAGGTTTCTCAGTTTTTGAATTCTAGATCGAACACCAGATTTTCTGAAAAGGCCAGTGGCATGCAGTGCTGTCTTCCGTAAGTAGCGAATAGCAACCTGAATAGAAGGAGGAAGAGGTTGGCCTGTTCTCTGAAGAACTAATACCAGCGGTACCCCAAACACAACCCTGTCTGTAAATAATAAAGGTATCAATACTATACTAAAGTTGAAATAAACACTTTTAATACAAGATAATTTGGTGATTAAAGTTCATTATCTCTACATTTGCAACATAGTAAATATTACAGATCATAAGCACATGTTCTGAAAGTCTAACTGATTTATATATAGAAAGCATTTCTGTAAAGGTTACAATAATAATACACATTTTTAAAGGTGGTTTATTTGCACAAGTTATATTTCACAATTACAGATTTCTTCAGGACAAACAAGACACTTTCTTAAGGACAAACAAGACACTTGCTAACTTATTTTAGGCTTATACATCAATCAACTTAATTATACACTGTTTAATAATCTCAACAAGTCATGGTATCGGTCTCCTTTCTTTTGCCTCATACATCCATCTGATGAAGAAACAGTAGGCTTTTAATTACTGGTATGTACAACTTTCATGAGCATAAGGACTGGCATAAGTTCTGTTTATGTATATTATTTCATCACAAAATAGGTTACATACCATTATAGTCCGGACTGCGTATTTTTCGAATGAATTTTGGCACGCTCCAATTCCATCCAGTCCTGCTTGTGGGGTTGCATTTCTCCATCAGTGAAGTCAGTTTGAGAAGTGCTAACTTCCTGAGCTTCATCAACTGAGATGCAGACAAACTGTCGATATGACTGCCATGCGATGTCGCTGTTTGAATACCAAAAGAGCTGTGACGACGAACAGAAGGAAACCAGTGCCACTCAGTTTGCAATGCTGAATTACACCTATAAAAACAGAAAAAAAAATCCAGTCTCATAGAAATATGTGTGTGCAAAACCATACAAACAATAGTGTACAAATAATTACTAACAACTGTACAGCATTCATCAAAATACAAGAACTCATATATTCTTTAACATTTTATCTTAAGACTGTCCTATTTCAAGATTTCTGTTTTCACACAAAGAGTGAAATCTAATTTGCCAAGATTGGAAAACAAAACTAAAATATTTCGAATTTCAGATTTGAACATCAACTGATCTAATAATATTATGTATATAAATATACATATTTCCTCTTGTATTCAAACCAAAAATAAAGTTTAAAAACCAGAAGTGTTGCAACTAAATCTAAGTACTATGACTTAACACAAGTGACTATAATTATACACAATGTTTCTATTTATAATTTTATAAAGTCCCTGATAGTGTCAGTAATTTCAAAACGTTTATATAGCTTAATAGTAATCACTAATGAAACAAGCAAGTATGCATATTACTTCAAAACTAAATTAATTTTATACACTGTTGTCATTTTAAAGCACTAACAAGAACATTGTTTGTCCATGCTAAAATGACTAAACATACAAAGAATACCTTGTTAAAGAAGAACCAACACCAGAGTCCTGTCTTTCGGTCTGATTCAGTGTCGTCACCTCAGATTCATCCTGAGACCTGACCACCTCATTTGGTATAAGAGATGTATAAAAGATACCACTGGACTGTTGACACTTCTGTTCATCATTTGTCTGAGTTAAGACAGGTGCTGGGAAAATTTATAATTGTTATTACTGATAAAGTAAAGACAAGAACTATCACCTTCAATGCTGGACATAACTGCACAAAGAATTTGACCTATATAGTTTTATTTTAACATTTTAATATGATACAGACAACCACAATGACTACCAGTTGAACATGCTAAATATAAATAATTTCAGAAATCAGTATTCTGAGTGACCATGTCACAGTTGCATGTACCAGCACATATGTGACTTGAATATTTTAAACAAAGATGCTGACAAGAACAGAATTACAGTTCCTTGAAAATAAAATCATGAATTCCAAGATGATACAACAGACAATTTACAGAAATTTAAACTTTAAGTACAAAATACCATAAATATGAGTCATCATTTTGTAATTATTTGCATAGGATATACTGTACTGACTACCAAAATAAACTTAGTTTATTTTCTAAAGAATTATATTATTTAAATGACCAGTATATACGTCAATATATTTACACTGGAATACCTGTAACAATTCTGTTCAACCTGTTCGTTGATTGTTCAACTGAAGTTGTTTGACTAACAATAATGGTTGGAGGAAGTGTACAATTTATTTGTTTGGTTTGTCTCTCTTCTTTATCACCACTAACCTCTTGCATAAACAGATTTTCACACTGGCCACTTTCTGCACTTGAATGTTCATTTTTCACATTTGTATCTTTCCTATGACTACAGAACTTAGATGTAGATAAGTCACTAGAAGCATGCAAGTTAGTTTCCTCAATTTGGTCCCACTTCATTCTGTGTTGACCCTCTTGAGACCCTCCTTCACATAGAAAGTTCTGATCACTTGTTATATCTTGTGGGTTTTTGTTACAAGAGAGCTGAGGTGAAGATGTCAAACTGTTTGGTAAGCTTCCATGTGCTTCAATACTTGGTGATGAATCATTAGAAATGAGATTATCCCCATTCACAAAAGCTTCGCGATTTTTCTTCTTGCGTTTTCCTTTGAGGCTTTCAATTCTTCTCAATAAAGCTTTGGCACCATCTTTAAATCTTTCACTTCCACTACGACGAAGACTGTCAAAGCCATTTTCTGGGAAATCTGATGACTTCTCATAATCACAACTAGTTAACCCTCCTGAAGTGGAAATGAAATTATCAGTATCTATTGGAACACACAAGAAGTTATTGGTGAACTGCTCCTCATAACTGTCAAAGCTATTCTGGTGACCATCGAGAACCATGCTATTGTGGCTATCTGTCAAGTGGTTACACACAGAAAGACATTTTCCTGTAGGAGTCGAGCTTTTCACGTGTTTGTTGTTAACCTCCAAAGGTGAAGAAATCCGTGACCACCTACGATTAGTACGCTGAAACTTCCAGTTTTCACTAAGTGCACACTGTTCTTCATCACTTTCTTCTGGAGATTGAATCTGGAAACAGCATGAAAATGTTTTAAAGACACCATCAAACAGAGAGTACATGGTGATTTTAAAGACACCATCAAACAATGAGACACGAAGTACCTGTTATTGTCATTTAAACAAAGGAATTTTTAATTCAATATTTATATCACACAGGATGACTTAGTTCATACAATACTTTATAAGACACATCCATGAAAGAAAAGGAGTTTCTGGTTTAAAAATTATCACAAAGATATTTCACACTTTTTCTCACAAAAAAACTTAAACTTTTGTAATAAAAACAGTCAAACATAAGAGCAGACGGGTCAATTCTTTATCAGTTAAGTGAACATTACAAAAATACAATAATGTATTTAAAGGTCTTAAAATCTCAATATAGCAAATACATTAAATGTTTAGTGTGCAGAGATTTTAAAGTATTGATAGAAAATTCACTAGATGACAAACTCCTATACTGATTAAGATGTCAGAAAAGTTGCCCTAAACTGACAGTTTAATTAAAGAGAAATCCCTTAGTACTTGAGAAATAAATACCCAAACATACACCATTACCGAGTAACAAACCACACCATCATATTTAAAAAAATTAACTTCAGTTTTTTAATAATCCATATCAATAAAGCTAGAGTAAATATTGGTAATAAACTTAACTCAAAACAACATTTAACAAAAACTCCATCTGCCTATTGTGCAGTTTAAACACATCAATATATTGTTTTTATATCCTGAAAAATAATACTGTGAAAATTCAGCAGTGTACTTTACAAGTAAGGCATATAATAAAAATAAGATAATATTTAGTTTAATGTATATTAAGGGAAATGACATCAAATAGATTTAAGTATTTTAGAAATTACATTAAAACGAAAATATTCACAAACCAAACTAGGTCACTGTTATTCTTTTGACTTGATTCCACATAAAAAGAAATTGTGCCAAGTGACTACCAGAATCACAGCAAAACTTGAATTATGTAAATTCTTAACTATAGAAAAAACAGTCATATGGAAATTGACATAATCACTTACAAGGTATCTGGCTCATTAGCACAATGTTTGAAAATGGAACAGGTCCTAATTTGCGAGATCAAAAGTAAACATATTGTGTAAAGCATGCTAATTCAAAGGGGGGGTTGGAGTTACATGACTATTCCAAACCAAAAATATTCTAATTATTTATCAGAGGAATGTTCTCTATGTAAAAAACAAATACCTTAAGCAATTGTGCTATAACAATATAAGCATAAAGGTTTTAGATAACAGATAGGAGGCTGAGTGAATCATTATTAAAAACACTAACTACATACAATCACCATACTAAGGAAAAGAAATCAATCAACTTTCAACACCTGTTGTCAGTTTAGAATTACGAGGTAAACATACCAACTGAATTTTATATGCAAAAACGGCTTGTTTGGGTTGAGAAAATATTTTACATAGAAGAGCGAACAACGTTTCGAAGTTCTATGTAAAATATTTTCTCAACCCAAACGAGCCGTTTTTGCATATAAATTTCTCAACAAGTGAGTTTCTCGACATCACTGATACCAACTGAATATTTCGTGGCAACACAATCAACTTACAGATTTTCTTCGCACGTTTTCAACCTTCATTCTTGCACATTTGTTCAAAATATTAAGCCGTCTGTGAAAAAAGAAACATCATTTCACATAAATGATTGTCACACATGTCATACAGTATGCTGCTTTTAAAAAGATTAATTAGTAATGCTTTACTAATAGTCTGAAATACAAAGGATACAAAAGTATCATTAAAACAAGGGTAAAACAAAAAACTGCCAAACGCTTTGAAACAAAAACTTCGAAACACACTAAACTTTACCAAAGGTATTTCAATACTTCTTTATAAAAGTATTTGATGTTAAAAAAATTTGTTGAGTGATCAACAATATAATAATGTACCTTTTGAGTGCTTGGATCAAGTGACCAACAATATAATAATGTACCTTATGAGTGCTTGAATAGAGTGATCAACAATATAACAATGTACCTTATGAGTGCTTGAATAGAGTGATCAACAATATAACAATGTACCTAATCAGTGCTTGGATAGAGTGACCAACAATATAATAATGTACCTTATCAGTACTTGAATAGAGTGATCAACAATATAATAATGTACCTTATGAGTGCTTGAATAGAGTGATCAACAATATAACAATGTACCTTATGAGTGCTTGAATAGAGTGATCAACAATATAACAATGTACCTAATCAGTGCTTGGATAGAGTGACCAACAATATAATAATGTACCTTATCAGTACTTGAATAGAGTGACCAACAATATAATAATGTACCTTATCAGTACTTGAATAGAGTGATCAACAATATAATAATGTACCTTATGAGTACTTGAATAGAGTGATCAACAATATAACAATGTACCTAATCAGTGCTTGGATAGAGTGACCAACAATATAATAATGTACCTTATCAGTACTTGAATAGAGTGATCAACAATATAATAATGTACCTTATGAGTGCTTGAATAGAGTGATCAACAATATAATAATGTACCTTATGAGTGCTTGAATAGAGTGATCAACAATATAACAATGTACCTAATCAGTGCTTGGATAGAGTGACCAACAATCAGTACTTGAATAGAGTGATCAACAATATAATAATGTACCTTATGAGTGCTTGAATAGAGTGATCAACAATATAACAATGTACCTTATGAGTGCTTGAATAGAGTGATCAACAATATAACAATGTACCTAATCAGTGCTTGGATAGAGTGACCAACAATATAATAATGTACCTTATCAGTACTTGAATAGAGTGACCAACAATATAATAATGTACCTTATCAGTACTTGAATAGAGTGATCAACAATATAATAATGTAATAGTGCTTGAATAGAGTGATCAACAATATAACAATGTACCTAATCAGTGTAAATAGAGTGATCAACAATATAATAATGTACCTGTCAATACTTGAATAGAGTGGTCAACAATATAATAATGTACCTCATCAATACTTGAATAGAGTGATCAACAATATAATAATGTACCTTATCAATACATGAATAGAGTGATCAACAATATAATAACGTACCTTATCAGTGCTTGAATAGAGTGATCAACAATATAATAATGTACCTTATCAATGCTTGGATCAAGTGATCAACAATATAATAATGTACCTTATCAGTGCTTGAATAGTGATCAACAATATAATAATGTACCTTATCAATGCTTGGATCAAGTGATCAACAATATAATAATGTACCTTATCAGTACTTGAATAGAGTGATCAACAATATAATAATGTACCTTATCAGTGCTTGAATAGAGTGATCAACAATATAATAATGTACCTTATCAGTGATTGAATAGAGTGATCAACAATATAATAATGTACCTTATCAATGCTTGGATCAAGTGATCAACAATATAATAATGTACCTTATCAGTGCTTGAATTAAGTCAGAATCGAGAAATTTGTGATCTTCTCCAACGCTGCTGATGTCAATTGAAAAATGACCATCTAAAAACAAATGGTTGAAATGTGTTAAAATTATATAGTACACTTGTTCTACAGTATATTGCTATTACTTACACTTATGTGCAGGAAATGTACTCACTATCTTAACAAAAACAGTTATTAAAACATTCCACTTGTATCTTTTTGTAGGTTCTTTCCAACAGCTACATGTCTTTCACATACACAGTCAATCCTGTAAACATAAACGGCAAGTCAAAGTCAAAAAGTATCGAGAAGGTTTACGATAAAAAGAGCCAAATTTTATCAGTGATATAAGGCCCATCACTGGTTATTTGTGACTTTCATTTAACAAAATAACAAAAAGTATTTAATTATGAAAAGTTTATAAAATAAAAATATTTGCATACCTGCTTTTGTACAGAGAAAAAAAATTTAGTTACAGTTTAAAATTTTCAACAATGATAAAAACCTTATAATACTATGCATAATCACATAAACATAGATGTAGCTTTCTCTCTAATCATTCAGAGAATTACAATGTAGACAGTGAAAGTGTAAAACAGGTTTAAACGTGTGTGTGTGTGTGTGTGTGTGTGTGTTGTGTGTGTTTTAGACTTTCACTAAAAAGAACTGTATTTCTTCTATCTTATTTTAGTGCAAACTTTATCAAAACAGGCAGTTAAATGTTTACTGATGTAAAGTTTCATACAGGTTTACATCAGTTATTCTGCAACATGAAATACACGTCTATTGTGTCTTCCTTATAAGGTCTAACTTACTTTTCTCTAACAAATGCAATAGTGTAGAAATAACCATGAATTATATTCAAAATAAATAGGAAATGCTCTGAAATAAAATCTTCAAAGAACCCGTAGAAAGTTATTACAGACTTCAGATCAATACAGACCAACATGTTAACTGTCATTAAACAACAGTTCTGATACTGCTCAGGTATGTAGGGTTTTATTATTACAGACTTCAGATCTATACAGAACAATATGTTAACTGTCATTAAATAACAGTTCTGATACTGCTCAGGTATGTTGGGTTTTATTATTACAGACTTCAGATCTATACAGACCAACATGTTAACTGTCATTAAATAACAGTTCTGATACTGCTCAGGTATGTAGGGTTTTATTATTACAGACTTCAGATCTATACAGAACAATATGTTAACTGTCATTAAATAACAGTTCTGATACTGCTCAGGTATGTTGGGTTTTATTATTACAGACTTCAGATCTATACAGACCAACATGTTAACTGTCATTAAATAACAGTTCTGATACTGCTCAGGTATGTTGGGTTTTATTATTACAGACTTCAGATCGATACAGACCAACATGTTAACTGTCATTAAATAACAGTTCTGATACTGCTCAGGTATGTTGGGTTTTATTATTACAGACTTCAGATCTATACAGACCAACATGTTAACTGTCATTAAATAACAGCTCTGATACTGCTCAGGTATGTTGGGTTTTATTATTACAGACTTCAGATCTATACAGACCAACATGTTAACTGTCATTAAATAACAGTTCTGATACTGCTCAGGTTTTATTATTACAAACTTCAGATCTATACAGAACCAACATGTTAACTGTCATTAAATAACAGTTCTGATACTGCTCAGGTATGTAGGGTTTTATTATTACAGACTTCAGATCTATACAGACCAACATGTTAACTGTCATTAAATAACAGTTCTGATACTGCTCAGGTATGTAGGGTTTTATTATTACAGACTTCAGATCTATACAGAACAATATGTTAACTGTCATTAAATAACAGTTCTGATACTGCTCAGGTATGTAGGGTTTTATTATTACAGACTTCAGATCTATACAGACCAACATGTTAACTGTCATTAAATAACAGTTCTGATACTGCTCAGGTATGTAGGGTTTTATTATTACAGACTTCAGATCTATACAGAACAACATGTTAACTGTCATTAAAGAACAGTTCTGATACTGCTCAGGTATGTAGGGTTTTATTATTACAGACTTCAGATCTATACAGACCAACATGTTAACTGTCATTAAATAACAGTTCTGATACTGCTCAGGTATGTTGGGTTTTATTATTACAGACTTCAGATCTATACAGACCAATATGTTAACTGTCATTAAATAACAGTTCTGATACTGCTCAGGTATGTAGGGTTTTATTATTACAGACTTCAGATCTATACAGAACAATATGTTAACTGTCATTAAATAACAGTTCTGATACTGCTCAGGTATGTAGGGTTTTATTATTACAGACTTCAGATCTATACAGACCAACATGTTAACTGTCATTAAATAACAGTTCTGATACTGCTCAGGTATGTAGGGTTTTATTATTACAGACTTCAGATCTATACAGAACAATATGTTAACTGTCATTAAATAACAGTTCTGATACTGCTCAGGTATGTAGGGTTTTATTATTACAGACTTCAGATCTATACAGACCAACATGTTAACTGTCATTAAATAACAGTTCTGATACTGCTCAGGTATGTAGGGTTTTATTATTACAGACTTCAGATCTATACAGAACAATATGTTAACTGTCATTAAATAACAGTTCTGATACTGCTCAGGTATGTAGGGTTTTATTATTACAGACTTCAGATCTATACAGACCAACATGTTAACTGTCATTAAATAACAGTTCTGATACTGCTCAGGTATGTAGGGTTTTATTATTACAGACTTCAGATCTATACAGAACAATATGTTAACTGTCATTAAACAACAGTTCTGATACTGCTCAGAAATGTAGGGTTTTATTATTACAGACTTCAGATCTATACAGAACAATATGTTAACTGTCATTAAAGAACAGTTCTGATACTGCTCAGGTATGTAGGGTTTTATTATTACAGACTTCAGATCTATACAGAACAATATGTTAACTGTCATTAAATAACAGTTCTGATACTGCTCAGGTATGTAGGGTTTTATTATTACAGACTTCAGATCTATACAGACCAACATGTTAACTGTCATTAAATAACAGTTCTGATACTGCTCAGGTATGTAGGGTTTTATTATTACAGACTTCAGATCTATACAGACCAACATGTTAACTGTCATTAAATAACAGTTCTGATACTGCTCAGGTATGTAGGATTTTATTATTACAGACTTCAGATCTATACAGACCAACATGTTAACTGTCATTAAATAACAGTTCTGACACTGCTCAGGTATGTAGGGTTTTATTATTACAGACTTCAGATCTATACAGACCAACATGTTAACTGTCATTAAATAACAGTTCTGATACTGCTCAGGTATGTTGGGTTTTATTATTACAGACTTCAGATCTACACAGACCAACATGTTAACTGTCATTAAATAACAGTTCTGATACTGCTCAGGTATGTGGGGTTTTATTATTACAGACTTCAGATCTGTACAGAACAATATGTTAACTGTCATTAAATAACAGTTCTGATACTGCTCAGGTATGTAGGATTTTATTATTACAGACTTCAGATCTATACAGATCAACATGTTAACTGTCATTAAATAACAGTTCTGATACTGCTCAGAAATGCAGGGATTTATTATTACAGACTTCAGATCTATGCAGACCAACATGTTAACTGTCATTAAATAACAGTTCTGATACTGCTCAGGTATGTAGGGTTTTATTATTACAGACTTCAGATCTATACAGACCAATATGTTAACTGTCATTAAATAACAGTTCTGATACTGCTCAGAAATGTAGGGTTTTATTATTACAGACTTCAGATCTGTCATAAAATAACAGTTCTGATACTGCTCAGGTATGTTGGGTTTTATTATTACAGACTTCAGATCTATACAGTTCTGATGCTCAGGTATGTTTTTATTATTACAGACTTCAGATCTATACAGACCACAGTTCTGATAAATAACAGTTCTGATACTGCTCAGGTATGTAGGGTTTTATTATTACAGACTTCAGATCTATACAGACCAACATGTTAACTGTCATTAAAGAACAGTTCTGATACTGCTCAGGTATGTAGGGTTTTATTATTACAGACTTCAGATCTATACAGACCAATATGTTAACTGTCATTAAATAACAGTTCTGATACTGCTCAGGTATGTTGGGTTTTATTATTACAGACTTCAGATCTATACAGAACAATATGTTAACTGTCATTAAATAACAGTTCTGATACTCCTCAGGTATGCAGGGTTTTATTATTACAGACTTCAGATCTATACAGACCAACATGTTAACTGTCATTAAACAACAGTTCTGATACTGCTCAGGTATGTTGGGTTTTATTATTACAGACTTCAGATCTATACAGACCAACATGTTAACTGTCATTAAATAACAGTTCTGATACTGCTCAGGTATGTAGGGTTTTATTATTACAGACTTCAGATCTATACAGAACAATATGTTAACTGTCATTAAAGAACAGTTCTGATACTGCTCAGGTATGTAGGGTTTTATTATTACAGACTTCAGATCTATACAGAACAATATGTTAACTGTCATTAAATAACAGTTCTGATACTCCTCAGGTATGTAGGGTTTTATTATTACAGACTTCAGATCTATACAGACCAACATGTTAACTGTCATTAAACAACAGTTCTGATACTGCTCAGAAATGCAGGGTTTTATTATTACAGACTTCAGATCTATACAGAACAATATGTTAACTGTCATTAAAGAACAGTTCTGATACTGCTCAGGTATGTAGGGTTTTATTATTACAGACTTCAGATCTATACAGAACAATATGTTAACTGTCATTAAAGAACAGTTCTGATACTGCTCAGAAATGTAGGGTTTTATTATTACAGACTTCAGATCTATACAGAACAATATGTTAACTGTCATTAAAGAACAGTTCTGATACTGCTCAGGTATGTTGGGTTTTATTATTACAGACTTCAGATCTATACAGAACAATATGTTAACTGTCATTAAATAACAGTTCTGATACTCCTCAGGTATGCAGGGTTTTATTATTACAGACTTCAGATCTATACAGACCAACATGTTAACTGTCATTAAACAACAGTTCTGATACTGCTCAGGTATGTTGGGTTTTATTATTACAGACTTCAGATCTATACAGACCAACATGTTAACTGTCATTAAATAACAGTTCTGATACTGCTCAGGTATGTAGGGTTTTATTATTACAGACTTCAGATCTATACAGAACAATATGTTAACTGTCATTAAAGAACAGTTCTGATACTGCTCAGGTATGTAGGGTTTTATTATTACAGACTTCAGATCTATACAGAACAATATGTTAACTGTCATTAAATAACAGTTCTGATACTGCTCAGGTATGTAGGGTTTTATTATTACAGACTTCAGATCTATACAGACCAACATGTTAACTGTCATTAAACAACAGTTCTGATACTGCTCAGAAATGCAGGGTTTTATTATTACAGACTTCAGATCTATACAGAACAATATGTTAACTGTCATTAAAGAACAGTTCTGATACTGCTCAGGTATGTAGGATTTTATTATTACAGACTTCAGATCTATACAGACCAACATGTTAACTGTCATTAAATAACAGTTCTGATACTGCTCAGGAATGTAGGGTTTTATTATTACAGACTTCAGATCTATACAGAACAATATGTTAACTGTCATTAAATAACAGTTCTGATACTGCTCAGGTATGTAGGGTTTTATTATTACAGACTTCAGATCTATACAGACCAACATGTTAACTGTCATTAAATAACAGTTCTGATACTGCTCAGAAATGTAGGGTTTTATTATTACAGACTTCAGATCTATGCAGACCAACATGCTTACTGTCATTAAACAACAGTTCTGATACCGCTCAGGTATGTTGGATTTTATTATTACAGACTTCAGATCTATACAGACCAACATGTTAACTGTCATTAAATAACAGTTCTGATACTGCTCAGGTATGTAGGGTTTTATTATTACAGACTTCATATCTATACAGAACAATATGTTAACTGTCATAAAATAACAGTTCTGATACTGCTCAGGTATGTTGGGTTTTATTATTACAGACTTCAGATCTATAACTGTCATTAAATAACAGTTCTGATACTGCTCAGGTATGTTGGGTTTTATTATTACAGACTTCAGATCTATACAGACCAACATGTTAACTGTCATTAAATAACAGTTCTGACACTGCTCAGGTATGTAGGGTTTTATTATTACAGACTTCAGATCTATACAGACCAACATGTTAACTGTCATTAAAGAACAGTTCTGATACTGCTCAGGTATGTAGGGTTTTATTACTACAGACTTCAGATCTATACAGACCAATATGTTAACTGTCATTAAATAACAGTTCTGATACTGCTCAGGTATGTTGGGTTTTATTATTACAGACTTCAGATCTATACAGAACAATATGTTAACTGTCATTAAATAACAGTTCTGATACTCCTCAGGTATGCAGGGTTTTATTATTACAGACTTCAGATCTATACAGACCAACATGTTAACTGTCATTAAACAACAGTTCTGATACTGCTCAGGTATGTTGGGTTTTATTATTACAGACTTCAGATCTATACAGACCAACATGTTAACTGTCATTAAATAACAGTTCTGATACTGCTCAGGTATGTAGGGTTTTATTATTACAGACTTCAGATCTATACAGAACAATATGTTAACTGTCATTAAAGAACAGTTCTGATACTGCTCAGGTATGTAGGGTTTTATTACTACAGACTTCAGATCTATACAGAACAATATGTTAACTGTCATTAAATAACAGTTCTGATACTCCTCAGGTATGTAGGGTTTTATTATTACAGACTTCAGATCTATACAGACCAACATGTTAACTGTCATTAAACAACAGTTCTGATACTGCTCAGAAATGCAGGGTTTTATTATTACAGACTTCAGATCTATACAGAACAATATGTTAACTGTCATTAAAGAACAGTTCTGATACTGCTCAGAAATGTAGGGTTTTATTATTACAGACTTCAGATCTATACAGAACAATATGTTAACTGTCATTAAAGAACAATTCTGATACTGCTCAGAAATGTAGGGTTTTATTATTACAGACTTCAGATCTATACAGAACAATATGTTAACTGTCATTAAAGAACAGTTCTGATACTGCTCAGGTATGTTGGGTTTTATTATTACAGACTTCAGATCTATACAGAACAATATGTTAACTGTCATTAAATAACAGTTCTGATACTCCTCAGGTATGCAGGGTTTTATTATTACAGACTTCAGATCTATACAGACCAACATGTTAACTGTCATTAAACAACAGTTCTGATACTGCTCAGGTATGTTGGGTTTTATTATTACAGACTTCAGATCTATACAGACCAACATGTTAACTGTCATTAAATAACAGTTCTGATACTGCTCAGGTATGTAGGGTTTTATTATTACAGACTTCAGATCTATACAGAACAATATGTGAACTGTCATTAAAGAACAGTTCTGATACTGCTCAGGTATGTAGGGTTTTATTACTACAGACTTCAGATCTATACAGAACAATATGTTAACTGTCATTAAATAACAGTTCTGATACTCCTCAGGTATGTAGGGTTTTATTATTACAGACTTCAGATCTATACAGACCAACATGTTAACTGTCATTAAACAACAGTTCTGATACTGCTCAGAAATGCAGGGTTTTATTATTACAGACTTCAGATCTATACAGAACAATATGTTAACTGTCATTAAAGAACAGTTCTGATACTGCTCAGAAATGTAGGGTTTTATTATTACAGACTTCAGATCTATACAGAACAATATGTTAACTGTCATTAAAGAACAGTTCTGATACTGCTCAGTGTAAAAGGTCTTTCTAAAGATCACTGAAAAACATAAATCGATTACCAACATACCTATAACATGGATAATTACCCTGAATAATAATGCACTGTATGTTAACAGTTTATATTTATATGTAATGACAACAAAGAATTTCATTTCATTAACATGTTCATTTGTAAAACTATGTCAATCTAGCAAATTACTCTCATAACAAGAGGTTCTTTTAAACGTTTAAAGGTGTAAGGTTACAACTCACAGAAATGATACAATATATCAACTATTAAATATATACACAACAGGATGTCTATTCATGGTGTTCCTTTCTGATGCCTAGGATAACGTAATTAATTAAGTTTCTCCTCTAACTGCAGCTGCTATGTGCATAATATCAGTTCTGTGTTCCAGGTTTACTGTAAGACAAATTAAATATTCACTGAATTGGGGATAGATGTGATAACGGCTCGTAATTGTGACCTATTGCTTACAACCCACTTATTTTCTAACAGTCCTGCACAAAGTATAACATTACATATCATACAGTTTCAAATTACTACTTACCAACTTCAACGTCTGGCTGTAGCTACCACAAGAACGTCATATTTCAACTTAACATTCTACCCTAAGCAACAGCCTGCTTTAACTTTTATAGAGCGCTTGGTGTTTTTGTCAATTATCGTGGTAATGTGTGCTGCGCACCTCTAGAGGTTGCCCTAGCAACAGTCAACCTGAAACCATTGGTAACCGCAATAAGCTAGCAGCTGCTTTTCAGAAAGTTGACAAAATCTCTGGAACAAGAGACAAACTTAAGGTATTGTACACGCACGTTAAACTCGGTCACTCTACAAACGACATCAATTTTAGAAACTGGCTAACGATCTAAACTCTGAAATTCATCATGATGGAGTGATATAACTTTGTCACTTAATCTTTAAATTCATTCTGATGACAACATTAAATGAAAATACAATTTTTCACTGCTGAAAACGTTTCTGTTGTTTTTAAAATATAAGACATATTTACGATTTTATGTATTATATGTACCTATTAGATTACCTCTCTGCTGACACAGATTTCTAGAAATCGTGTTTCGATACCCGTGGCGAGCAGAAGAAGATAGCCCATTCTATATGTTGGTACTTAACTCCAAAGAACAAACTTTCAAGCAAATATTTTCAAATTCTTGGATTACTCTTAAATAATACTTGATGCTTGTTTAATTAGAAAATTTGTGTCATTACACAGGTCTGCAAATTTAAACTTTATAAAAGTTGTTTTAATAATGGATTTTCTATAATTTAGCTACACAGATTTCGAAAATATTTAATTTTCTCCATCACGTTAGTATGTTTTACAATTCGGAAAGAAAAAAACACTCTTACTTAGACCACATTTTTATTTCTTTTACCACAATGAACATTTATTATGTTTCGGTTCTAGAATGATCGATAAAACTCACGTCGCGACTGATCTAGAGACCCAGTGGCTGTCAACATTTTAAGCATAACAAAATGTGTTGTGATTTCAATGAAAATAATTCACTTACATAAAGGTACATTTGACGTATTGTGAAAAATCTGTTTGTGATGGGGAAAAAATGGATATAACTTTCGGATTCAGCGTAAAAGAATTATAGGACACGTAAACATTTCAAAACAATAAAACCACAACATGCCTGTGTCACCTATCAAATCATATAGAGTTAAAAGGATTAAAATTCACAACTCTGACATTATCAAGTTTTTCTCCACAGGTCTCATCAGAAAATAAATCAATAACCTGAGTTTCGACTTTTCTTCAACAAATGACAACGAGGAGACGAACTCGTCTAGTTAGAAAATGGAGGTGCGTTATTCTATTGTCGACAAGGAAAGAACGATACAGATATTTCGACTCCTGAGTGACCACATGACAAAAGGCGGTGAAAGTTACCAGATGAATGTGACCTAGCTGAAAATGAAAGCTTCGAAAACTAATTTCCAACGAACAACAAAGTCTACAAATCACTTCATGAACAGACCAGCGGTCACGCGAAAAAAACGAATTTTGCTTCGTGAAGACGAGAAACCTACTTGAAGTAAAGATGTGTTAAAGTCGGGTGGTATTGCAAACTTTATTAACCTAAAGATCACCTAAACGTTGTTCTGCACTTTAATTAGTTTTAAGAATTGACATTAAATAAATGTTGCGCGTGTTTGGGGTATCTGCGCTGTACCCAACAGGGGTATCTAAACCCAGTTTTTAGTGTTGGGTCTGTAGACGTCTCGCTGAGCCACTAAATAACAACCTGGAATGTTTGTTTCTTCGTAAGGGCTTCCGACTGATGCTTGTTGAGTTCTTACAATACAGGCGATCATAGATGTAGACGATAGCTAGTAATGTACTGTAAAAACATTATACCACTGAAAATAAATACCAACAGTCAGCGGAAAGTTTCAAAAACTGGAATTAAAATAAAACAAAGTTAGAGTGAAACTGGTAACACTGATGATGACAAGGGCAGCCCGGAAGATTGGTTTGTTTTGAATTTTGCGCAAAGCTACACGAGGGCTATCTGCGCTAGTCGTCCATAATTTAGCAGTGTAAGACTAGAGGGAAGGCAGCTAGTCATCTACACCCACAGCCAATTCTTGGGCTACTCTTTCACCAACGAACAGTGGGATTGACCGTAACGTATAACGTCTACACAGCTGAAAGAGCGAGCATGTTTGGTGTGACGGGGATTCGAACCCGCAACCCTCAGATTACGAGTCGAGTGCCCTAACCATCTGGCCATGCCAGGCCTAACCTGGAAGAAACCATACATGATTCACTTTAAGATAGACGTAAATTTAGCCGACACCTTGACACTGAACTTCAATAAACCACTGGATTGTTTGTTTGTTTGTGTTGAATTTCGCACAAAGCTATACGAGGGCTATCTGTGCTAGCCCTCCCTAATTTGGTAGAGCAAGACTAGAAGGAAGGCAACTAGTAATCACTACCTACCGCCAACTATTGGGCTACTATTTCACCAACGAATAGTGGGATGACCCGTCATATTATAACGTCCCCACGACTGAAAGGGCGAGCCTTTCTGATGTGACGGAGATTCGAACCCGTGACCCTCAGATTACGATTCGAGTGCCTTAACCACCTGGCCATGCCGGGCCTGGTAAGGTATGGAACCCCATATTTAACCACAACCACCGTAGGGATGGAATCCTGAATTCTGCCCCATATAAACAAACAGTCATCACACTGTTCCTTCTGGGAGTCGTTTAGCATGAATATCGAATTTTCAAACACGATAACAATGTTTAAAGAATAATGTAACAAAGTTAACAAAACGTAATGTGAGAATCCTGTACGTCTCTAACGGTTTGAAAAAAACAACTCATTTGTTTCAGGCACCATTTCAGCTAAGTATGGTATTTGATTTGTTGTTGAGCACAAATTAACACAGTGGTTATCACTGTCACCGATATCGAAACGTGAATTTTAGCTTCAAAATTCGGCAAACTTAATTGAGCCACTGGGGAATAGATAGCTAAGGACAGTCACGCTAAACGTTAAGGAAATTCGTTTTAAATGGATTTGTTTAACCTTCAGACACTATAAAGACACGAAATACACACAGTAAAATAAATCTGGTGCCTTTTCACTTTAAACTATAAAATGGTTATTCAATAGTTTATAATTTATGCGCAGCACTTTACAAGAAACGTTCGCACGTGTCGTCCACGTGCTTTGCTGTCGGATCCTGTAACGTGACTGCGATGCACATTTCACGGACTTAATAGGACGTTTTGATCAAACAACTGTTAGGTTTTCGACACATTTATTTACACGCAACTGTGTAACGATTAGTAAACTTTAGAAAAGTTATGTACTTTAAAGCTATATACACAAAATATGTCATGCAACTATGGTGGTTGAGTGTTTGGTATAACCAGTATAAGTCAACAGGTCTTGAAGGGAATAATGGTGAATGGAACATATAAATTACTCTAAGTAGTTAACAATTAAGAAACAGACATTTAACTACAGTCAACATTCATAACAGTTGAATAATACACAATTAACTATAATCAACAGTCCTAACAACTGGAAAATACACACAAGACAAATTAATACTCGCAACAACTCTGATGAAAACAAAACGAAATTTTAAAAATAAACTTAGTGTTTAGAAGTATTACCCTAATAACGAACCAGATCTGAGTGAACGAAACTAACTGATACAAAAGCAACGTCTCCCAGGTGAGACAACGATAGGCTTACAAACTTACAACGCTAACATCTGATGTTCGATTTCTTTTAGTGGACACAGCGCGCTACCTAGTACGGTTTGGGTCTAAATTACTAAAAACAGTAATTCCTCTAATTTTTAATATCACGGTTTGCGCTTCATATTCATTCCACAGCAACTATACATTTCTTAAACATTTTGTGCGAACCGTCTGTTAAAGTTATTTTACGTGAAACTGCCTGTACTTTGGGTAATTTCACACTTAACAGATGGTTTAATTAACACTAAAACCTGTATGTTAAATTTTGATACAAGTTAGATAAAGAGAAAAATAGAGTTTACACAATTTATCAGTCCTCGAATACCGAAAACATTAATGTTACACTTACTTATTAAACATGTATTTATTAACTAAAGTTTTATTAACACAAAATAAATATAGATCATTTATAAAGTATCAACAGCAAAGGAGCGAATCACGTGCTGGGCCGATTATGTTAACCATGGTCGTTTTTTGTTGTTTTTTTTATAGCTCTTTCCGCTATTTGTCTGATTTATTATTTTCATACGTTTTATGTTAAAAGGCCGTAATTACTATCAAATGTCTGTATATCTGTGTGTGTGTGTGTGTGTCAACTTATAGTTAGAAGATCGGTAAAAACGTTGGTCACTAAACCTGGCACTGGACACTTAGGTCTCCCAGTGGAGAAAGATAGGGGATCGACGTTAGACCCTACCCCCAACAGAGGCGTAGCCAAGAAGGCCACGCCCCCTGGAAAATCTAGGTATATTTGATCACATTATTTTTCAGCTTTTGTATGTAATAAACTCATTGGGTATCCTGTAATAAAAAATAAAACTTATATCAATAATATTACATTTGATATGATTTACTGATCATTTTTGTTAAAATTCAGATCAATTGCAGCTTCTTAATTTACCCCCCACTTAAAATTTTCTGCACCCCTGAATAGAAACCTAGCTACGTCGCTGTTCCCTGATGTCGTTTCCAGAGACCTTCATTATGTATTCTCAGTACATAATCTAAGGCTCTCAATAGTTAGCTGCTACTAAAAACAAAAAAAAAACACTTCGTCTCTATTAGACTTGCTAAATTACAATCTTTTTATAAGTGATTTTTAAATACAACTTGTCTGTGCTACCTTTGAGAGAAATTAGTTTAGTTTGTACAACCTGTAATATTCCTGTATACTGTATGTCTTGATACTCCTGTCCTTAAGTCCCTAATCACAAGAACGATTTATAAATCAAATAACAGGAGTTCTTCCAACTTTCATTTCCTCACATCAATGTTTAAAATCAAGTTAGGTCCAACATACCTTCATACATCTGTGAATACTGGGGAAATCCTGCAGCTCTCAGCCAATTGCAAGCTTCTATTGCTTCCAATTCTGTAAAATAATAATATTAGTTGAATCCTGAAATTGTTCGATTAATGAAAACACATTTTCATGAAAAATTATAAGATAAATACCGCTCAATGTTAAGTAAACGTGTCTAAAATGACTGACAAACTCTACACTAATACCCAGTAGTAACACATCGACATGTGTTTTAAATCGTGTGTCGTCGATTAACAGGAGACGCATGACACAGTTAGGGTTACACGCGCATCAATGACAGAAAATGATGATAAACCTTCAAAAAGTAAAAAGAAATATAACAAAGTGTTGTTCTCAAGTTTACTTACTTTTGAATCATATAACGAAATTAACTTACTATCTAGTCCTGTAACAGTGATAAATTGGTTTATCACCTCCTTTAACGTTATTACTGTTGTAACGTGTAGGCCTCGAAAGCTAGCTGTATTCCACATTAGAACCAAAAACCAACTTACTTGAACCACGAAATGCGATAGTTAATACTTACAAGAAAAAACTCTATTCTGAAATAAATTTATTATATTCACTATATTTTAACACACATTAATCTGTAACATAATCTTGTATTTATAATCACCACACGAATATGCAAGAAAAATTTACACCACAACCCTAAATACGTTTTTAAAAACGTTTAAAACCAACTTCATGAATTCAGCATCACATCAACTAACTTCTGTATCTCCCTCTAGCTACTAAACAACAGCTCCATCTAGTCAACAATGCAAATTACAACATTAAATTTATAATTCTCAATATTATCATGTCTTGTAAACTTTTATGAAAACTATACATTTGACATTCGGAGTGACGAAGAAAAGGACGCACTCATTAAAGTGGTGAAAACTAACCAAAAGAATTTAAGCAAAAAAACTTTGTCAGATTATTCATAAAAACAGTTTTAATAGTCTCACATCATGAAACATCAAATTTAAACCTAGATATTAGATTACAATGCCTCAACTTCGAGGCATGAGAATATACGCTGCAGGCCATAATCTTAAGGCCAATAAATTTTTTTAAAAATGTGCATTTTGCGTTGTTAGACTCAACCACTTATTTGAAAAGAGCTTCGAAAGATGAAAATAAGAAAATAGAAAATAAAAAGAACAAACTTTTTTAGCATTTAATAGGGAAAATGTGAACACTATGAAATTAGCCTAAATACTAGCTGATCAAAAGTTTAAAACCATACCAAAAAGAAGTACTAAACAGGTTAGGAAATGTCCAACAAAAGGTCTCATTAGTGAGTTAGACGGCTGTCATTGTGAATAACTTCAAACATTCGCTTTGGCATGGTTGATATAAGCGTTTGCAGAAGACTGGCTGGAATGTTATTCCAAGTGGTGAAGATGGCTTCACGAAGATCATGCACTGTTTGGAATTGATGTCTATTTCTATAGACTTCCCTCGCCATCCAACTCCAAACATTTTTAATGGGGTTCAGTTCGGGCGAACACGCTGGATGGCCTAAAAGAATCACGTTAATCGCCATGAAAAAGTCCTTTGTCCTGGGGCATTGTAGATTGCAGCATTGTACTGCTGAAAGATCCAGTCATTTTCACACAAGTGAGGACCTTCAGTCAATGAGGATGCTCTCTCCAACATGCCAATGTAGCCAGCTGCTGTTTGACGCCCTGTTTAACCTAAAGCTCCATAGTTCCACGGTATGAGAAAGCACCCCAGATCATGATGGAACCTCCTCCACTGTGTCATGTAGAAAATGTCTCCGGTGGTTTATCTTTATCGTGCCAGTAACGTTGAAAGCCATCTGGATCATCCAGGTTAATTTTTTTGTTATCAGAGAACAAAACCTTCGTCCACCTTTCTACATCCCCTATTTGGTGCTTCTCAGCAAAGTTTAAAAGAGCTGTTTTATGGTGTGGAAGGAGACGTGACCTTTGAAGACATGTACGGTTTTTAAAGCCTCTCTCTCGTAGACGTTTTCTTATTGTTCTTGAGCTGCATTCCGCGTCCGTAAGTGCCTTAATCTGGTTCGACAATCGACTGGTATCTTGCCGGACAACCTGTCGAATTCTCCTGCTCGACGCCGACGAAATTTTCTTGGGCCGACCACTTGAACTTCTCCTACCGTATCCCTTAGGATCTTTCAAAAAATTAGCAACAGCAGTTTTACTACGCCAGATGGCACTTTGAGAGAGACCTTGCTTTTGCAAGAATTTGCAAAATACGGCCAGCAGTGAATATACATACACACACACACATAGACGTACAAAATAAATCGATATTAAAATCCATAATGGAGCCATTTTTACCACTTAACGAAAAACACATGACTAGATAAAACTTTACCAGAAAGCACGTGTGCAATTCTTTTTTTCTTCCTTTTCCGTATTTAATGAAACGTAACTGAGTAGGCTTAATTTTGATATATTTCTTAAACTTAAACAATTTGTATTGTTTCCCATGTTTCTGGGACTTGTTGTAATTTGCTGTTTACCAATGCAGTAAGGTTAATGATGGGTGGTGATGACTAGCTAAGTTCCCCTTAGTCTTACACTACTAATTTACGGACGGCTAGCACAGATAACCCTCGTGTAGCTTTGAGCGAAATTCAAAACAAAGATGGGAGAATATCACTTATAACAATATGGAACATACTATAGCGCCCCCTATACTGCACAACTATATGTATAGAATATTTTAGAAGGTATAGAATATTTTTAAGTATCAGACCCTCAAAATGCCTATGCCACTTTTGTTTGTTTACTTCCATAGGGGCTGTTTGTTCCCTTTTATCAACTTGTGCTTTACGCCTCTGTGTGATACTGAAGTAGAAAGCTTCAAAATAAAAAGAAATCCATAACACTTCAGAGTAAAGTTTTCACCTTAATCATACACAACATTAAAAGTAACCTCTGTATGAAAAAAATAAAAGTCGATTCACTTCGAATGTTATTGCCTTAAAATTAACTTGTTGTGATGTTGCGACACGTGTACTGTGCACGTGACGACCAATGTTAGGAGCAGTATCCACGGGCTGCTTTCTCTCACGAACCGTATTGAAGCTCGATCGATAAACATCCTTCTTCCCAACTGAACTGAGAAATACACCCTCAGTGAAATTAAAAAATAAATGTTTGATGCGTATATTAAATAAGTTAAACCTCTGTAAATTATCCTGTAATTATGTTAAATACCTCACACACTTAAGTGTTAATTGCTTTCTACGTTTGCTAATTAATTTGTACATATTTAAATAGTTTTATTTTTCGATACACATATATGCCTGTGATAGCTAAGCGGTAAGACTGAGGGCTTATAACGCTAAAAATCGGGATTAGATACCCGTGATGAGTACAGACCGATAATCATAGTGTACTTTCTTGCTTATATTCACTAATATTAGTCTATTTGTTTACTTTCTTTTCCAACTATAAACTTAACAATAAACTTCTGTCATCATTAATAATGAACAAAAAAAACCTACCATGAGGTTAAGAAGGACAGACAAACAGAAATGGGCCTAAGGTACAGTTTTTAAGATACAGTAATTTCAAATACAGACTGAACCAAATAATAATAATAATACGGGATAAAGATATACAGACCGCTAGTATTTGTATCACGAATATAAAAATTAAATACATATTTATGAACTTCGTATTCCGAATCAATTTGAGCACCTGGAAAATTGTGTCAAGTAACTTATAATAAATTTTTATAAACCAATTTTGGTTTCATTTTGTTGTTGTTTTCGTAATAAGGTTTTCTTTTATAAGCAACAGTTAATCACTGATACACTATGTGCGGCAGGATGTGTTAAAAACACACTCATGTATGTATATATGTTACTGTTTTTTTAATAATGTATATTCATGACAAAACTATTACAGGACCATATGCGCCATCTCATATTTTAAACTTCTGAGTACACGGAAAACAACAGGTCAGTAGCATCTCAATATTCGCCATCCACGATAAAAGACTGACTATCATCCTTATAACGCATCTACAGTTTAAAGTACGAGGAAACTCTAACGGGGCACGCCAAACTTCCATCACAAGAGCAAACTGTGCTTCTATTGTTTTGATTTTGAGGTTTAAACTTATTTAGTCTATTAATTTGCCGATTTACCGTAACTATGGGGTCTGTCCCCACGAGAAAGAAACGAAACTTTGGACCTAATGTTAAGTTAGAATGATACTGGCCCGGCATGGTCCGGTGGGTTAAGGCGTTCAACTCGTAATCTGAGGGTCGCGGGTTCGCATCCGCGTCGCGCCAAACATGCTCGCCCTCCCAGCCGTGGGGGCGTTATAATGTGACGGTCAGTCACATTCGTTGATAAAAGAGTAGCCCAAGAGTTGGGTGGTGATGACTAGTTGTATTACCTCTAGTCTTACACTGCTAAACTAGGGACGGCTAGCACAGATAGCCCTCGTGTAGCTTTGTGCGAAATTCAAAAACAAATAAAAACAATAGAATGATACTAAACAGAAACTTTAAGACATTTTCTACCGTATTGTACTATCAGCCACAGCCACAACAAAGTCCATTCACAACTAACGTTAGGATACACGAAGGGTCTGACGCTTGATTATAAAAAACTAATTAAATGTAGGTTGCACGTTTAAACACGAAACGATAGCCATGAAACGTTTATCTCCAGTGTTTTTCTAACTTAGTAGTGGTCATGAACGAATGCTGTTTGAGTCACAGAATCACTTGTATGTTTTAAACATTGGGCCGGTGAGGCTTTTAAACAAATTTTTTAAATTATTTAAGCTTGCTTGTTTGTTTGTTTTAGAGCATGGCTACAATAGGCTATCTACTCTGTTCACTTCAGAGAATCGAACCCCGGATTTTAGCATTGTAACTCCTAAACTTACCGTTAACCCACCGGAAGATACTATTTAAGCAACAAACGCCTGGTGAGTGAATCATTCATTACGGGATTACTAACAGCACACACACACATTTTAATAAAAACAAAAACTAATATAATTCATTCAAGTCCAACACTGGAGTTCACTGTGAAAATTAGGTTTTAAAAATACCTTGATTTCACCCAATTCTTAGAACTGACCGTTGTCACACTAAATTATTCAACATGGTGGTAAAACAAGTACGTAACGTTAAAACGTGTATATATTATGTATACATACATACACACTTGTCACTTGGTTACATTCAGAAAAACAATGTTCCAGTTTAGTTAATTTATTTGTTTGTTTGTTTTCTACACAAGTGTTATCCAAAGACTGAAAGGGCTAAGGTGTTTTGTGACGGGATTCAAACCCGCGACCCACACATTACGAGTTGAGTGCCATAATCACGAGGTCATGCCAAGCTTTTTGGTTAGATACGAAACAATTCTGATATAAATATACTACAAACAACGATCTGAGGTTAACCAAGCGCCGTGGGGTAACTAACGTAGTTTCAGCACAAAGTAATACAATGCACTTCTGCACTCTGTTTACCGCACAGACTCGAACCCAGGAATTTAGCGATGCAATACCGTAAACTTACCGCTGACCCACCAGTTGACAAAATGGTGTGTATTACAAACAACCTTGATTTCCCGAGTATATTAATTAATCTTGTAATGATATCTTATATTCTACATTAAAATGTTAAGCCTTACCCATTCTTAACGACCTTACTAAGGAAGCGCTCTTTCTCTCGTTGTTAAATTATACAGCAGTTTATTTAATTAAACGATGAAGTGTTAAAGGTTTAACAGAGATCTTCAGTGATCCTGTTTTATGAGATAAACAAGTCTTGTTTGACTAATTTCTAATGATGTGCAGAGTTATAGGGTTCTAAAAACCCCATGTTAAATTACGATTCTAATGCCTCAAATTTGTAAAACGTACAGTTCGCAAAAAAAAAAAAAAGATATTTTAGTGATGGCATTTATTGCCGTAAGTTTTGTTTGCTGTGCACTAAACCATTAAATAACATGTGTTTCTAGCCAGTTCGTATTAAACGTACGTTGTTTCAATGTTATTGTAGTATTTAATTTAGTTTACACGGTGTCAGTTTCACTCCAGGTTACCGCAGAGAAATGTATATTATTTAATACGTTTGGTAGCTTGCCCTGTAACTGTCATTTTATACTGAAGTGACACGTGTGTCATTTTCCTTTGTTCTAATTTAAGAAAAATGACTAAAGGCAAGACATTTAGGGCGCTTGATAGCAATCTGAGGGCCAAGGGTTCGAATCTCTGTCACACCACACATGTTCGCTCTTTCAGCCGAAGGGGAATTATAAGGTGACTCTCAATCCAACTATTCATCGGTAAAAAAGTATCCCAAGAATTGTGATAACTAGTTGACTTCCCTCTAACTTTTCACTGTTTAATTGGGAACGGCTAACGCAGATAGCCCTCGTATAGCTTTGCATGAGCTTCATACGACCACATATTTCAAAACCTTGTGACAAAAACATAAACTTATCGAAATGGTACAAGTGAAAAACAAAGAATATGCTTTTAAAATTTCAAAATTAAAAACACGTTATTCTGTCAGAGTTTACGTTTTTTTAAAAGAAAATCAGTATTTTTAATCTTTCTTTATAATAAAAACAATGGTATTATTTAATTGTATTCTTAATATTAAATTATAAAAATCCGAGACAACTGTTTGTAGATGCGAAGAAGCTCAAAATTGTTGCTTCCACCAAACGTTTGGCCAACCCTTAAAAGTGCAGCCTAGTGACCCAGTTCGTAACCATATCATTAATGAAGAATTATGATTGGGGGGTAAGATATATAATGAAGTTTGTTGATATGGACGTTTGAACAATATTCTTTAGAAGTAAAATTGTAAATTGTTTGGATAAGACTGAACATCAACTGACACATGATTAATAAAATACATTTAAACCCTGATAGGTTAATACTGAATAATTGAAAAACTAAAATACAACATTATCTGTTACTCTTTGTGAAAAACAAATAAACCTGGTGACCGTCTGCGGAACCCTGGGGCTCTATGAAACATAGTTTCACAGATCATTTGTTTAGATTATTATCAGTGTATTATGATGAAATATCACACATTTTAAATTTAAAATAATGCTCCGCTAAAAAAAGAAGTTACTACCATCCACGTTTCTCTGTTGCTCTATACGAAATAGAATTGTACTAGAAGATAACTCATAAAAGTTTTCAAGTTCCATAACACTTATAACGCATCAAACAGTCAAACCGAGCCACAAAATTACTTACATGATAAAAATGAAATCCTTGACCTTCTGACACCACATTGTTCGAGCTCAGGTACAAACTTAGAAGTCTACAAGATCAAAGAAGATGTTTCACCAGTAACATATTTCGTGTATAAACAACGTTCAAAGAAGATGTTTCCAATATATACTGTTCATAGAGCTCTAAAGTAAAAGAAAATTAAATAATTCACATTTCAAGATGACTAAATCAAACGTTGCTGAAGAGAAACAAACTCATGAAGCCATAAAGGCGGCAAAGATGTGAAGTTGAAAGCAGACAAGTCAAACAACCTCTGTAAAGAAGAACTAGACAAGCATTTAGAAGGTAGTAAAGAATATTTATTTAAACTGAGCGTGAATAGAGAAACATGGCGATGTTTTCCTGGATAAATTTGATCAAGCTTGAGGGCTATGGATAGTAAGAGAAAAAATGAAAAGAGAGAAATCGTGTGCAAACATGTTAACAAAGAAAGAAATAAATTCAAATTCAGGATTCCTTTATGATGAAACCTTAGCGATTTTATTAACAGAGTTCACCATCATTTAACATGATTAATACATATTAACAGAATTCACCATAAGTTCACGATTGGTTGACATGATTAATACATTAAAACAGAGTTCACCGTAAGTTTGTGTTCAGTATTTTAATGGCTGAGATGAAGCTATTAAACAGTTCAGTTATAACAAGTAGAACACTATTTCCCTAATGTCTATTACAATTTTCATGTATCATTGTTTGTGCATATATACAGAACAAAGGTGCTCTGCATGATGTAAAACATTAAATCTTGGGCTGACTTTCCCACAGTGGGACACAACTCAAATAGTGATATGTGAAGTTAATGTTGGGATGTATAGAGTTAATGTGATTGAAAAAATTAAGTATGTGTTCTGTAGATTTGAATTCCGCAACCGTGTCATCTACATATCTGTACCAGTATAGTGGTGGATGTAATGCTGTGTTACTTGCTTGTGTTTCAACTTGTGTCATAAAAATATTGGCTAGAACTGGTGATACTGGGTTGCCCATGTTTAGGCCATTTGTTTGTATATAGTTTTGGTTGTTGAACATGAAGTTTGTCTTCATCGTGGTGAATTCTATGAGGGTTGCTAATTGGTTACTGGGAATGTCTATAGATGGGTTAGGATCTCGGATATAGAATTCTAAGGCTAGCTTGCAGGCTTCAGTGGTTGGAACTTCTGTAAAGAGGGATATAACATCGAAACTGGCCATTAAGGCTTTATGATTAAGTTGATTTAGATTAGACTTGAAATTAAAAGAGTCTTTGATGAATGAGCTGGCTGATGTTACATATTTGGAGAATGCCCATGCTATGTATTTACCAAGATTGTAATTAAACGATTTCCTAACCTCAAAATTACAAGAACTGACGCACAATTCAAAACAACTCAAATAGTCCCCTATGTAGCCTTCTGCTTAACAACAACCAACCAACTTGTCTGTACGTGAAGCGTGGTGCACACACGTGAAACGAACCGAAATTTATTTCATAAATTACTGCTTGGTGTTTCAACTGCCCAAGAAAAGGTTTTGATTTTTAAGTAACTTTAAAGGAGATAAAAAAAACGGAGACAAAATGATAGCCCTAAAGCGTTTCGCTGACGATAATATAAGGATTATTCACATAAGAACGTGGAACCTTATAAACAACGGATTAAATTACACCCAAATTAAGTCTGATGAAACCAGCAAATAAAGAATCAAACCCAAGTTAAGCTTCACGAAACCTTATAAACAAAGGATTAAATTACACCCAAATTAAGTCTGATGAAACCTGTAAATAAAGAATCAAACCCAGGTTAAACCTCATGAGACTTTACAAACAAAGGATTAAATTACACCCAAATTAAGTCTGATGAAACCTGTAAATAAAGAATCAAACCCAGGTTAAGCCTCATGAAACCTTATAAACAAAGGATTAAATTACACCCAAATTAAGTCTGATGAAACCTGTAAATAAAGAATCAAACCCAGGTTAAGCCTCATGGAACTTTATAAACAAAGAATCAAACCTCAAATCAATGACAAATCTTAACCACTCAAGGAAAGTGAGCTAGTAAACAAAAATACCACCAGGTGTAACACGTCAATTTAATTTCTCTGTTTTAATGAACTGTTTTGTTGAAACGTTGAGCCATTCTATGTCAAAATACATAATTATAAGATGGCCGATATCATGATAAGCTAGTTCGTATGACGACGAGTAGATTTCAAAACTCAGAATTACAATCATCAGAAGCCCATCAAAATGACTTAATAGTGATTTTCCTAAAAATAGTTATGAATAGTTAACCCAATACTTTGGTTCATAGCGTAGATGTAATATGATTGTCTAGTGAGCCTTTTATCTTTTGTTGCTCCATGTGTTATTTCGATAATAAAAAAATGCACTGCGTTTGCTTTTAAGCAAAGTAGATTGATTGACTTCAGTAAAGTACTGGCAAAAATGCTTGGTTTTTTGTACAATGGGTGAATCCAGCACAATATAGCGATTAAATTCGTTATATAACCGCGAAAATTTTTATTATTGGATGACACCATTCCTTGTCATTTTACCGAGCGCAAGAAATAACGCTAACAGAGTGAATACTTTTCAAGAGTTATGTCTTCTTTGCAAAGTGTTAAAAGGATAATATTAAATTCACATTATTGAACATGGTACAGTAAAATTGTGTATGCATATAATACAGACATAAATAAATAAATATTCATACACAAACTGAACACGAACATATATACATAAACACGTTCTTTTTTTTCCAGTCTTCGTGGGGAACATTATAATAGGACTCATTAGACAGCCCACTTTTAGGGGCTTACTATAGGCCTTTTGTGTTACCAAGGCAGTGTTACAATAGTTTTACTTATAGAAGCAAGACAATAGATTTAATAAATAATAAAGTCTTCTTAGAAGATATGAGCAAATTAAACCTTACGATGACTTCATCATCCTATAGAATCCACCTTAGCAACAGCTTGTAAGATGTGGTGAGAGGGTAACCAAGCTACAATTTGTTTACTCGTCGATTTGAAACAATAAATGTGCCAGAACAACTGCACCTGAAGAGATGCATTTTTCTGGAGATAAACTTATTGTGTACGTACCAATATATAATTATGGAATTATATAAATATGGAATTTAGATTATCATGCATTATAATCATTCAGATAATACGTTGAGAAAATAACATATTAACTCTCGATAAAAGTTAGAAACTCTTCGAAAATAAAAGTTTGGTCTTATGCTGTCACAAGGACAGGTTCCCCCTGGTGGGACAGTGATAAGTCTAAGTATTTACATAGCGATTAGCCCGGAGTGACTTTGTTATAAGAAAAACACACACACAAAGACAGTGGGGATCAGATATCTCACGTGTTACTGTTAACAGGAAAATTTCAAATTTAATGTAATGTTTCACGTGATGTTATAAACGGGACAAACTGGAATCGAAAGTAACGTCACACTTGCACAGTGAGTGGTTTAATCTATTCCGGATCTCGTGCGAGTCAAAACATTCTTCGCAGGCTTCCTACGAAACCTTAGACGTTCTCTGGTTTGAAACGTGTCTGCATCAATAAAATATGTTTTCCAGAGAGCTTCTAAGTGAAAGATCGCGACACAATGGCCACAGCTCTTCATAAAATTCTTGGATTTGCAACTACGTCACAGCTTACGTAGGCTGAAGAGCACGTGGCAAAAATATAATCAGAAAAGTTTATCCAGAAACTCTTGAAATTATAGCAATTGTTTTTACAATTCTGTGTCAGATTAAACTATTTATAATAGCCAAATGTCTGTCTTTTTGTCACTCTCTGTATCTCTTAAACAATTAATAATAGAAAACAAAAATGTACACAACAATAAATATCTTCCAGATATTCATCCAGGAAAATTATTATTATTGTTTTTACAATTCCCATAACTTCACATTTATGTCAACATCCACCTGTCAATATAAGAAACGTTTTAGAACAATATTGTTTCTTTTCATGGGATAACATAAAAAAAAAAAACAGGATTTCCTGTGTGTGTGTGTGTGTGTGTGAAATAAACAACAAGAAATATATACATGATAATATTCTATACATGGTAGTATTACATACATGATAATATTACATACATGATAACATTATATACATGCCAAAAATGCTCGCCCTTTCAGCCGTGGGGCTTTATAACGTGACGGTCAATCCCTCTAGTCTTTAACCTTTCGTAGGAAGTAATACAAATAATTATTCAAAATGGATGACTTGTAGTCAGTTTTTTTGTTAGAATTAACTGTGGACTCCTTTCTCAGTGCACATCTTCAGTTTTCTTTGTTTGTCGTAAAGCAGAAAGATTTTATTGGTCTTGTCACTGCGTGTATCCAAACCCAATTTTTAGAGCTATAAGCCGACTTTAGAAAAGGACAGATAGAAAAAGTTGTAATACGACACTTTTCATGACCACGTATATTTATTTGTTTTTTGAATCTCGTACAAAGCTACTCGAGGGCTATCTGCGCTAGCTGCCTCTAATTTAGCAGTGTAAGACTAGAGGGAAGGCAACTAGTAATCACCACCCACCGCCAACTCTTGGACTACTCTTTTACCAACAAATAGTAGAATTAACCGTCACATTATAACGTACCCGCAACTGAAAGGTTGTACATGTTTGGTGTAACGGGGATTCAAACCCTCGACCCTCGGATTACGAAAAGAACGCCTTAACCACCTGGCCATGCCGGGGCTCAACATATGTTATATAAATATCCAATATATTTTGTGGCATTTTATCTTGCCCCAAGTAATTCGTTCTCCATCCCACATTTAAAGCGTTTAGGTGACAGTATGTTTCAGAACATGTAATTTCTGATAGAGTAGTGGATTTTTGTTTGTTTGTCGTTCACTTGAAAGCTACACAAAGGTCTATCTGAGTTCTGGCTACCAGGAGTATCGAAACTCAGTTTTTAGCGTTGTAAGCCTTCAGACTTACCTCTCAGCCACTCGGGCGGGGGGGGAGCGAATAGTTTACTTTGCTTTCATTCTTTTAACACACTGACGGCTCCAAAGTGTGAAGCGTACTTTTTTGGGGCAACAGGACGCGAACCATGATATCCCAGACTACCAGAACAAGAACGTTAACAACTAGGCTACAACTGGCTCAGTCTGTAATTAAACATTAATCTGTAAAAAAATGAGTTACTTGTGCAACATGACACTGAAACCTTGACGCATTTTTCCTGCACTACAAGAATTTAAACTGTTTTTTTTAATCATTATACAACCAGTAAATAAATTATATACTACCGCCATCTATTGGTAAGGACTATACACTATTACAAACATGGATTTATTTGAATCGTTGAACGAACATAAAGTTTATATTTTATTATTTAAACGTCATTTACACCACAAACAAGATGCAGAGTCGTGACCTTTAACCCAACTAATGTTATGAAGTGTCACGTGATATCACCTTCTAGCCAATAGTAACAGATCTTTCATTAAAGATTTTGAACTCTGCAGTTCTTTTCTCTAATCATTTCTTCGTGACGTCAGTGTGGCATACCCCGTCTAAATAAACAGAAAAGCCCGTTTTAGGAATGTTTCTTTGTTTGTTTGTTAAATTAGCTCTAGATACATAAGAGAGTTGTTGAGTTTCAGACATTTTTAGAAATACCAGTCTTTCAACTTAAGCATACTTAATATCACTACCACAACAGTACACAATTGATTCGGGGGATCGTTTAAGTGTATGATACAAAACTGAATTATGTCTTTTGTTTTTGGCAGTGTTTATCGGGGGAACGTGCCCCAGGGCTATTGAAGTAGCAAATGTGTCTGTGTGAAAGTTACAGTTCAACCTAATGGAAACCGACAGTTCTGAAACTGTTTAACACAATATTTAACGTGCAAATTCAAAATAACATACAATGACTCACATACACACCAATAAACACATGTACCATCTAATGACTCACACACACACACCAATAAACATATGTACCATCTAATGACTCACACAGACACACCAATAAACACATGTACCATCTAATGACTCACACACACACACACCAATAAACACATGTACCATCTAATGACTCACACACACAAATAAACACATGTACCATCTAATGACTCACACACACACACCAATAAATACATGTACCATCTAATGACTCACACGGACACACCAATAAACACATGTACCATCTAATGACACACACACACACACCAATAAACACATGTACCATCTAATGACTCTCACACACACACACACCAATAAACACATGTACCATCTAATGACTCACACACACACACAATAAACACATGTACCGTCTAATGACTCACACACACCACACCAATAAACACATGTGCCATCTAATGACTCACACACACACACCAATAAATACATGTACCATCTAATGACTCACACGGACACACCAACAAACACATGTACCATCTAATGACTCACACAGACACACCGATAAACACATGTACCATCTAATGACTCACACAGACACACCGATAAACACATGTACCATCTAATGACTCACACAGACACACCAATAAACACATGTACCATATAATGACTCACACACACACACCAATAAACACATGTACCATCTAATGACTCACACACACACACCAATAAACACATGTACCATCTAATGACTCACACACACACACCAATAAACACATGTACCATCTAATGACTCACACACACACACAATAAACACATGTACCATGATTTGTTGGTTTTTTTGGTTTTTATTTCGCGCAAAGCTACACAAGGGCTATCTGTGCTAACAGTCCCTAACATAACAGTGTAAGAATAGAGGGAAGGCAGTTAGTCATCACCACCCACCGCCAACTTTTGGGCTACTCTTTTAACAACGAATAGTGAGATTGACCTTTACATTATAACGCCCCCACGGATGAAAGGGCAAGAATATTTGGTGTAACGAAGATGTGAACTCGTGACCCTCAGATTGCGAGTCAAGCGCCCTAACCACCTGGCCATGCTGGGCCTTCATGTGAAGCCAGCGGTAACTTTACGGTCTCATGACACCAACATCCAGAATTGTTCTCTGCGGAGGACATAGAGGAAAACCAATATAGATCTGCTTCAAAACGAACAAACTAATACAACTCTTGAGCTATTCTTTCCTGACTGTACTGTCGAATATGACTGCCCCCCGCTAGTACAGCGGTATGTCTCCGGATTTACAACGCTAAAATCAGGGGTTCGATTCCCCTCGGTGGGCTGAGCAGATAGCCTTTGTGGCTTTGCTAAAAGAAAAAACACACGAATATGACTGTTATTTTTATCTCCCCAAAGTGTCGTGTGCTTTTTTTTTTTTTTACTATAGTGGGACGCGAGCCATGAATCCTCAGATTCGCCGTCCGGGTACAATTACCACTAAGCTTTACTTGTCTCTCGAAGCGATTTCACATTTATGTAGCTCTTACCATGCATCCCAAAAAAACTCTGTTGCTCTCTTTGGAAACTTCACTGAAAACATTAAATCAAAAACACATTAGTTTTGATAAATCTGTATAGAAAACGTTACACCAAAAATATTCATCTGTTTCTTATAGCACCATATAGAAAACGTTATACCAGAAACACACACCACCTTTGTATACGGTGTGGTTTGTTTTAGCAAAAAAAGTATTTATCGGCTATCTGAGCTCTGTCTATCATGGAGAATCGAACCTAAGATTTTAGGGTTGTTAGTCCACTAATTTATAGCCGTTAATACGTTTGAATGGTATAGTCGTATTTGTGTAAGACTAAATGTTGAACCATTTTTGTGCTATTTTATTACATTGTTTAACAATGTTACAGGAATGGTTCACATCTCACTGATCTGACTTAACACACGTCAGATCATCATGTAAATCCATACTGAAGCCAAAACCATTTTGTATCATGCACTAAGTTTCTTAAACGGTTTTTGAAAGCTAACAACAGATAACAGGCCAACTCTCTCTCTCGCTAAGCTGCAAAAAAAAGTCTTTTTAAAATGCATTTATGTATAAATAAACATTGGAATAAGTAAACTCGAAAAACGAATATTCAAATAACTGTAAGAATTTTCGTCAGCCCGAAATGATGTGGTTGTTATAGTGTTCGAATAGTAGTTTGCAGGTCGAGGGATCAAAACCCGTCGCCGAACGTGCTCATCTTTCCAGTCTGTTTGGTTTGTTTTGAATTTCGCTATCAACACAAACTGTCCATAACTCAGCAGTTAAAGAGTAGAGGGAGGGAAGCTAGTTATTGCCACCTACCGCCAACTCTTGGACTACTCTTTTACCAGCAAACAGTGGGATGGACTGTTAAATTATAATGTCCCTACGGTTAGAGAATGAGTATGTTGGTAGAGCTGTGATTCGACCCCATGACCTTCTTTACGAGTCGAGCATCCTAACCAACTGGTCATGCTGGCCTCGTTTCTTCACCCTTAACCTGCTGATTGCCAAGTATTTCAACTGCTACAATACAACTCTAATGCTTCTTCATTTTGTAACTTTTTTTCGTGACGCCATTTTGGATCGAAAGTGAAACAATTTGTAAGTAGGTCAAATGCATGTATGGTGCTGATATCTAGCGTTGAAGTTAAGTATTATTGAGAACGAATTAACTCGTCTGTGTTACTGTGTTACCGATCGGCTTGGACGAGTTATCTCGTCTGCAGCACTGAACAGGTTAAGTAGGAAATGTTACAGTCAAGGTTAAAGTGCACGTGTTATGACGTTTGGAGAGTTATTTTCTAAAGTTTTACGTCAATTAGATTAACATCTAACGTAATTTATAATTTAAGTGTTAAAATTATACATGTTTTAATTTCTTAATTTTAAAAGAAAATGTAAAGAAAAAATTCGAATGATCGTTTTTCTTGTGTCACGTGACACGTCCAATTGTCTCGTTGCTCAGTTTTTATTTCGTCCCATACAACATATACAAGTATCTAACCAATTAGAAACTCGAATTTGAGATATAGACAAGCTAAATATAAAATAAAAACTTCCCATCTCCACGATTTGTGGAGATATTAATATATTTAGCAAATCTATTAGAGTGGCTCTAGTAATAAAGTGAAATACCAGATTTCTGAGACAAAGAAAAGCATTTTTATTCTCAGAATGAAAGTCACTTTAGTCTCATACTAGTTATAAAATAATTGACAATTTTACAAACAAATATTGATTAAAAAAAGACTTCATTAAAAAATCTGATTTTGTGTGTGTGAAAGCCTTGTAATGTTTACTAAAAGTCATCCAAACATTGTGAAGTTACACTTAATATACCAGAAGTTACTAGTATGTAAACTGTAACGAATACAAATAGTTATGAATTTGGTATGATGGGCCTAAGCAGAGTTAGTAAAGCTGGTCTATCATTAACCAAATAGTGGTAGCTAGTGAAGATAGTTCTTCAGTAGATTTACGAGAAAATTCAACAACAAATGAACAAACATCATGACGTCAATAGTCATGATATGTAAGTTATATCGAACCAATAATGTTAGAGTTTAAGCACTCTTTAACAATGTACACATAAATTGTCCATTACACTTTAATTCTCTACATATTCAATACAATTAGGTGTGTCACGTTATATAAAGAATCTATATTGTTCACGTAAATGAAGCGAAAACGAGCCATACACGAGTGTTACTATAATACCACACATAAAGTCAAACATCTGTTTTACACAAATCTGTTAACAGCTCCAGTTGATCTGTTTTAAATGGATTCGATAAACACGGTTAGTTGTACTGGATTTGATAAACATGATTACTTGTAATGTATTTATTAAACATGATTAGTTGTAATGTATTAGATAAGTATGGTTAGTTGTAATGTATTTATTAAACATAATTAGTTGTAATGTATTTATTAAACATTATTTGTTGTAATGTATCAGATAAGTATGGTTAGTTGTAATGTATTTATTAAACATTATTGGTTGTAATGTATTAGATAAGTATGGTTAGTTGTAATGTATTTATTAAACATTATTTGTTGTAATGTATTAGATAAGTATGGTTAGTTGTAATGTATTTATTAAAACATTATTTGTTGTAATGTATTAGATAAATATGGTTAGTTGTAATGTATTAGATAAGTATGGTTAGTTGTAATGTATTTATTAAACATTATTTATTGTAATGTATTACATAAGTATGGTTAGTTAAAATGTATTTATTAAACATAATTAGTTGTAATGTATTTATTAAACATTATTTGTTGTAATGTATTAGATAAGTATGGTTAGTTGTAATGTATTTATTAAACATAATTAGTTGTAATGTATTTATTAAACATTATTTGTTGTAATGTATTTATTAAACATTATTTGTTGTAATGTATTTATTAAACATTATTTGTTGTAATGTATTAGATAAGAATGGTTAGTTGTAATGTATTTATTAAACATTATTTGTTGTAATGTATTAGATAAAAATGGTTAGTTGTAATGTATTTATTAAACATGATTAGTTGTAATGTATTTATTAAACATTATTTGTTGTAATGTATTAGATAAGTATGGTCAGTTGTAATGTATTTATTAAACATTATTTGTTGTAATGTATTAGATAAGTATGGTTAGTTGAAATGTATTTATTAAACATGATTAGTTGTAATGTATTTATTAAAGATTATTTGTTGTAATGTATTAGATAAGTATGGTTAGTTGAAATGTATTTATTAAACATGATTAGTTGTAATGTATTTATTAAAGATTATTTGTTGTAATGTATTAGATAAGTATCGTTAGTTGTAATGTATTTATTAAACATAATTAGTTGTAATGTATTTATTAAACATTATTTGTTGTAATGTATTAGATAAGTATGGTTAGTTGTAATGTATTTATTAAACATGATTAGTTGTAATGTATTTATTAAACATTATTTGTTGTAATGTATTAGATAAGTATGGTTAGTTGTAATGTATTTATTAAACATAATTAGTTGTAATGTATTTATTAAACATGATTAGTTGTAATGTATTTATTAAACATGATTAGTTGTAATGTATTTATTAAACATGATTAGTTGTAATGTATTTATTAAACATTATTTGTTGTAATGTATTAGATAAGTATGGTTAGTTGTAATGTATTTATTAAACATTATTTGTTGTAATGTATTAGATAAGTATGGTTAGTTGTAATGTATTTATTAAACATGATTAGTTGTAATGTATTTATTAAACATGATTAGTTGTAATGTATTTATTAAACATTATTTGTTGTAATGTATTAGATAAGTATGGTTAGTTGTAATGTATTTATTAAACATGATTAGTTGTAATGTGTTTATTAAACATGATTATTTGTAATGTATTTATTAAACATTATTTGTTGTAATGTATTAGATAAGTTGGTTAGTTGTAATGTATTTATTAAGCATGATTAGGTGTAATGTATTTATTAAACATAATTAGTTGTAATGTATTTATTAAACATAAATAGTTGTAATGAATTTATTAAACATGATTAGTTGTAATGTATTTATTAAACATGATTAGTTGTAATGTATTAGATAAGTATGGTTAGTTGTAATGTATTTATTAAACATAATTAGTTGTAATGTATTTATTAAACGTTATTTGTTGTAATGTATTAGATAAGTATGGTTAGTTGTAATGTATTTATTAAACATTATTTGTTGTAATGTATTAGATAAATATGGTTAGTTGTAATGTATTAGATAAGTATGGTTAGTTGTAATGTATTTATTAAACATTATTTATTGTAATGTATTAGATAAGTATGGTTAGTTGTAATGTATTTATTAAACATTATTTATTGTAATGTATTAGATAAGTATGGTTAGTTGTAATGTATTTATTAAACATAATTAGTTGTAATGTATTTATTAAACATGATTAGTTGTAATGTATTTATTAAACATTATTTGTTGTAATGTATTAGATAAGTATGGTTAGTTGTAATGTATTTATTAAACATGATTAGTTGTAATGTATTTATTAAACATTATTTGTTGTAATGTATTAGATAAGTATGGTTAGTTGTAATGTATTTATTAAACATTATTTGTTGTAATGTATTAGATAAGTATGGTTAGTTGTAATGTATTTATTAAACATGATTAGTTGTAATGTATTTATTAAACATGATTAGTTGTAATGTATTTATTAAACATTATTTGTTGTAATGTATTAGATAAGTATGGTTAGTTGTAATGTATTTATTAAGCATGATTAGGTGTAATGTATTTATTAAACATGATTAGTTGTAATGTATTTATTAAACATGATTAGTTGTAATGTATTTATTAAACATTATTTGTTGTAATGTATTAGATAAGTATGGTTAGTTGTAATGTATTTATTAAACATTATTAGTTCTAATGTATTTATTAAAAATAAATAGTTGTAATGAATTTATTAAACATTATAAGTTGTAATGTATCTTTAAACATTATTAGTTGAAATGTATTTATTAAACATTATTAGTTGTAATGTATTTATTAAACATGATTAGTTGTAATGTATTTATTAAACATTATTTGTTGTAATGTATTAGATAAGTATGGTGAGTTGTAATGTATTAGACAAATATGGTTAGTTGTAATGGAAAACGTGAACCTGATGAGTTGAAATGGAAATTACAAATATGCTACGTTACACACATATTAAACTTAATCCTGGATAATTTCAACTCAAAAGTTTTATACAACACAACGGCAAATAACGGCAAATATTGTTTAATAACAATAACTTTAGTCTCAATATCACTATATGTACAAAATAAAGTGAACACACATACATCCTTGGTACTGAGAGAAGTAGTCTATTTTTTAATCTTTAGTCTCAATATCACTATATGTACAAAATACAGTGAACACACATACATCCTTGGTACTGAGAGAAGTAGTCTATTTTTTAATCTTTAGTCTCAATATCACTATATGTACAAAATACAATGAACACACATACATCCTTGGTACTCAGAGAAGTAGTCTATTTTTTAATCTTTAGTCTGAATATCATTATATGTACAAAATACAATGAACACACATACATCCTTGGTACTGAGAGAAGTAGGCTATTTTTTAATCTTTAGTCTCAATATCACTATATGTACAAAATACAATGAACACACATACATCCTTGGTACTGAGAGAAGTAGTCTATTTTTTAATCTTTAGTCTCAATATCACTATATGTACAAAATACAATGAACACACATACAACCTTGGAACTCAGAGAAGTAGTCTATTTTTTAATCTTTAGTCTGAATATCATTATATGTACAAAATACAATGAACACACATACATTCTTGGTACTGAGAGAAGTAGTCTATTTTTTAATCTTTAGTCTCAATATCACTATATGTACAAAATACAATGAACACACATACATCCTTGGTACTGAGAGAAGTAGTCTATTTTTTAATCTTTAGTCTCAATATCACTATATGTACAAAATACAGTGAACACATATACATCCTTGCTACTGAGAGAACTAGTCTATTTTTTAATCTTTAGTCTCAATATCACTATATGTACAAAATACAATGAACACACATACATCCTTGGTACTGAGAGAAGTAGTCTATTTTTTAATCTTTAGTCTCAATATCACTATATGTACAAAATACAATGAACACACATACATCCTTGGTACTGAGAGAAGTAGTCTATTTTTTAATCTTTAGTCTCAATATCACTATATGTACAAAATACAATGAACACACATACATCCTTGGTACTGAGAGAAGTAGTCTATTTTTTAATCTTTAGTCTCAATATCACTATATGTACAAAATACAGTGAACACACATACATCCTTGGTACTGAGAGAAGTAGTCTATTTTTTAATCTTTAGTCTCAATATCACTATATGTACAAAATACAATGAACACACATACATCCTTGGTACTGAGAGAAGTAGTCTATTTTTTAATCTTTAGTCTCAATATCACTATATGTACAAAATACATTGAACACACATACATCCTTGGTACTGAGAGAAGTAGTCTATTTTTTAATCTTTAGTCTCAATATCACTATATGTACAAAATACAGTGAACACACATACATCCTTGGTACTGAGAGAAGTAGTCTATTTTTTAATCTTTAGTCTCAATATCACTATATGTACAAAATACAATGAACACACATACATCCTTGGTACTGAGAGAAGTAGTCTATTTTTTAATCTTTAGTCTCAATATCACTATATGTACAAAATACAGTGAACACACATACATCCTTGGAACTGAGAGAAGTAGTCGATTTTTTAATCTTTAGTCTCAGTATCACTATATGTACAAAATAAAGTGAACACACATACATCCTTGGTACTGAGATAAGTGTTCTATTTTTTAATCTTTAGTCTCAATATCACTATATGTACAAAATACAATGAACACACATACATCCTTGGTACTGAGAGAAGTAGTCTATTTTTTAATCTTTAGTCTCAATATCACTATATGTACAAAATACAATGAACACACATACATCCTTGGTACTGAGAGAAGTAGTCTATTTTTAATCTTTAGTCTCAATATCACTATATGTACAAAATACAGTGAACACACATACATCCTTGGTACTGAGATAAGTGTTCTATTTTTTAATCTTTAGTCTCAATATCACTATATGTACAAAATACAATGAACACACATACATCCTTGGTACTGAGAGAAGTAGTCTATTTTTTAATCTTTAGTCTCAATATCACTATATGTACAAAATACAATGAACACACATACATCCTTGGTACTGAGAGAAGTAGTCTATTTTTTAATCTAATTATTTCCAGAAATCTGCATTGTTATTTAGGTAGGGAGAAGTGTCATGGAATCAGATTGGCATGGTCTAAAATCTAGAACTTTCTATAAGTTATTATAAACAATTTGTGAAAAAACGTGCTGAAAAAAAAAACAGAAATCGTCAGTGATGGGGAAAACCTGAGGCTAACAAACGTCCAGAGAAACATTCTAAACTTGCTATTTTGACAAATGTATAACAAAGTTTCCTAGATTCCCTATTCAAGCCGTCTTCAAGCTTTATTGTTACACAGGGGGATTCCTTATCATTATATAGCAAATATAATAAACCGTGTTGAGAAGACAAAAAAAAATTGTAAGATGGCCGATTACAACGATGATAAAGAAACATGCTGTGCACGTGAGCAGTGGGAAAGAAACCTGGCACAGTGCCAACAAAACAGCTGCTTGGTATAGAATTCTGTGTGTGTGTGTGTTTTCTTATAGCAAAGACACATCAGGCTATCTACTCAGTTCATCTAGGGGAATCGAACCTCTGATTTTAGCGTTGTAAATACGTAGACTTGCCGCTGTACCGGCGGGGGACAGAATTCTGTGACTTGACATATTAAATAAAAACAAACTGTACGAATATCTAAGAAAATAACTTTGTTACAAATCTACTCTCTATACTTCTTACTGATGTCCCGAAATTAAGATGTGATACGAATTACAATGTTATGATTTGAGTTATAAAACATAGATATTCGACACTTGTTACATTAAGAGTACAGTAGCTACTTTGTAATTTGTTGTCTTTTGTATATTTAAACCATTAATCCTAAACAATTAAGCGCTCAGAACCGCACTTAGGCTTAACTTCATCTTATACCGGCCCGGCATGGCCAGGTGGTTAAAGCACTCGACTCGTAATACTAGGGTCGCGAGTTCGAACCCCTGTCATACCAAACATGTTCGACCTTTTAGCGGTGAGGACGTTATAAAACTTCGGTCAATCCCATTATTCGTTAGTAAAAGAGTAGTCCAAGAGTTGGCGGTGGGTGGTGATGATTAGTTGCCTTCTCTCCAGTTTTACACTGCTAAATTAGGGATGGCTAGCGCAGATAACCTTCGTGTAGCTTTGCGCGAAATTGAAAACCATCTTATACCAAAAACTAAATAGATGAGTTAAATATTTTCTCAACCCAAAGGAGTCGTTTTTACATGTATATTTTTCTCTACAAGTGGGTTTTCTCGACATCACTGAAAGTAAATACAGTTAATTTAACTGGTGAACTTGAGATGTCGAAACCATCTACCAACATCACAATCTATGTTATTATTAAACCTTCTAAGCAGCGTTTTGGAACATAAAATTCATGACAACAGTCTAATTCTTTGTTAATGATAAACAATAAGAAAGACATTTCGAATATAGACTTTATTATCAGAAACGTAGGTTAGATTTTAAGACATTCGCCTCATTCTACACAAGGGCTGATTATTTTTGGCGTCCCTAGTTTTGCGTTAATATTATATTAGAGGGCAGGCAACAAGTCAACTCTTGGGCTACGTCAATCGCTTATTCACTATTTTAACGGTCTCCAAATGTGTATCACCTTTTGTTTGGTTGTTGCTGTTAAACAGCAACATGATGTGGACCATGGACCCTCATATCCTTGGTACCCTAATAAGCAGTTGTGTTTATTCACTGTTTAAACACAACTGCTTATTCAACCCTGAAAAACAAAGGTACAGCCTAACAGCCACACCTATCACACAATTTTAAATATTGCATAGTATAGAGACACTGAAGAGTTATTTACGTATTTCTTTTGATACAAAACGACAGAAAGTCCCAAACTATGCGAGCAATACTGTCCAGCTGCACGAGTCTTTTGGGCAGCATGATAGGTAATAAACAAGTGTGATATTGACGAGTTATATCAGGGATTATACACACATTTGTGTACTTTTATTAGCAATAATATCCCTACAGTTTTGTAAACGCCACCATTTGATATTTTAGCCCAAAACGCATCTTACTGCAACAAATGGGTGAAACAGCCAGATTAAAGAACCTTTAGAATCAGGCTAAACCATCCATAATTCAAAACTGCTAACCATACGGAAGGTAAACAGTTAGCAGCATTCCACGATGATGAGAAAACCCACTTGTAGAGAAAATATATTCACGTAGAGGAGCGAACTCTACATAAACAAATTTCTCAACCCATACCAGCCGTTTGTACATATATAGTTAGCAGCATTAGACACTCTCGTAGTGTCTGAATAGCATGACTGACTGTCATTATTATAACGCTGCATCTCCATAGTCAAAAGTGTGGAGTGTGTTTAGTGACAGATCAGAACTCGGATTTCAGACCTTGCGATCTGCAGCCGACTGTTCCATTTAATGAAATGTCCCTAAACCTTACTATTAATTTATTTATTCAGTTTCTCATAATTGTAAGTAAAGCTTAGTTAGTTAGTTAGTTATCACCATTAGATTCCATCAAGTAACATAGGGCCGCAATTGCTCGCGGATTCTTCAACATGTTTTTAAGTGAGTAGGTTGTTAGCCCACTGCATCGAGCCGTCCCTAATTTAGCAGTGTAAGACTAGAGGGAAGGCAGGTAGTCATCACCACCCACCGCCAACTCTTGGGCTACTCTTTTACCAACGAATAGTGGGATTGACCGTCACATTATAACGCCCCCACGGCTGGGAGGGCGAGCATGTTTGGTGTAACGGGGATTCGAACCCGCGACCCTCGGATTATGAGTCGAATGCCTTTACCACCTGGCCATGTCGGTCCCACAACAGGATGTATCAGAGAACTGGTTTGACTAGCCAAGTGCGTGTATATTTACGGTCGCGTTCGTTGTGGTTACTAAATAAAAGCTTTACTATTTCGTTTCCAGAAATAATAGAACAAGAGCTTCTTTCAGCTGCCGAAACGTTTACAAATGTCCTAAGAACACGCACTGGACGTGCGGTGTTAACCTGAAGGGACAAGTAGACGACACGTTCGTGTATCCCTGAAAAATGACGCATTGCATCCAGTTTACGGTTACCTAGGTAACAAGTGTTTTGCTAGCGAAAGCTGACAGTAATAATAGCTTGAGGCCCGGCATGGTCAAGCGTGTTAAGGTGTGCGACTCGTAATCTGAGGGTCGCGGGTTCGCATCCCTGTCGCGCCAAACATGCTCGCCCTCCCAGCCGTGGGGGCGTTACAATGTGACAGTCTATCCCACTATTCGTTGGTAAAAGAGTAGCCCAAGAGTTGGCGGTGGGTGGTGATGACTAGCTGCCTTCCCTCTAGTCTTACACTACTGAATTAGGGACGGCTAGCACAGATAGCCCTCGAGTAGGTTTGTGCGCAATTCAAGAAACAAACAAAACGTACTAAAAGTAAGTGCAGTGTAAAATAATAATTATAAAAATAAACATAAATAATAAAAACTAATAATTAAATATACATATATTGAGTACTATAACGAACACCACTCAACTCAAATGAGTTAAAATATAACATATGCTACCCCAGACATTACTGCATGAATTAATAAACACGAGCATTGACCTAACCCTGGCTGCACACCGACTGCGCGCACGCGCGCAGTCGGGTATGATTTTCAAAGTGCATACGTGGTAAAGTAGACATTTGATAAATCCAGTGTACAGCTGGCAAGCACAAATATGATAAATGTAATTTTAAAAATCGGGATACAAATAGCTAAGCCTCTAGAGACATAGCGGTATGTCTGCGGATTTACACAGCGAAAAACTTGGCTTCTATACCTTTGGTGGGTAGAGCACAGGTATCTCATAATGTAGTTTCTGCGCTTAACTTCAAATAATCAACCACATGGCTACTTGTTATTCAAGAAGTGACCATCGAGAAGTGGGGAAGAATATCCAGGAAAGGGTCAAACACGTGCTTCAAATCATTGTGGTCAAGCGTGACTCACTGACTTCACTAATCAGTCTACCAGTGATGACGAGAAAACCCACTTGTAGAGAAAAATATGTGTGAAAACGGCTGGATTGGGTTTAGAAAATGTTTATGTAGAGGAGCGAACAACGTTTCGACTTTCTTCGGTCATCGTCGAAACGTTGTTCGCTCCTCTACGTAAAATATTTTCTCAACCCAATCCAGCCGTTTTTACATATATAATCAGTCTACCAGATGAAGTGTTAGTATAAATTTATTAATCTTATTAATTAATATCCCAGCAACAGGAAGAACCTTCATTCCTTACGACCTGAAAGGTCATGAACAATAACATTTAACGGTCATCCTTATTCTAAATGTGCTTTTCTTCTTTTCAAATTTCAGTTCTGATGTGACCTTTTCTTGGTGTTTTCTTTACGTGTATATTCCTTAACAAATGGCTCTTGTTTCCACATTGTATTTAACCATTAAACTCGTGTTCCTAGATTAACCTCATAATTTTCTACCTTCACAAAATGTTACGTGTTAAAGAAACATGAATAATATACAGGCCTGTCACATACTTAGCAGGAAGTGGCGGTCATATTTGATAAATAGCTGTCTGTATTTTATTCTTGAGCATAATAAATAATAGTAATTCTATTTTTCAAATTTAGAATAAAACGTTGTCCTAACATGTCAGAATTACGTTTGATTCTATATATCTGGTCAGCAACACCACCAGTCACAAAGACCCTTATAACGTGTCCACACCTCAACGTGGTGATCGTAATTGGCTAATCTTGGACTATCACTGTGAAATCTGACACACTATTACCTAGGCCACTCCCGACCTATCTACTGTTTCTCTTGAACTATTTCTCGATGTAATTGTTGCTTTGGGTTAAGTTGTAAACAAAACAGGGGAATAGCATAACAACATCTTGAAGATTCATCAGTACTTCATGGCGTAAGATACTGAATCAGAACCTCCAAGCATATCATTTGTTTGAAAAACAAACCACGAAAATGTTTCTAAAAAAACCCCTAAAAATTCACTTCACAAAAAAAAAGATAAAATCCAAAGCAGCCAGACACGAGTATCTTTCCAAAGTATACACCACAAATCAGCTTTAAAGCATTCCATTTATGATAGTTTTAAGCTTCAAGAGCAAACCAGGAAGTTAGTCGATAAATATGTTGTCAACTGAACCGAATAGAACTCTAAAGTTGTTTCACTTTCGGTTACACCGGACCACTGCACTCATCAAACTCTTATGACTTTTAATCAAAATATTGGAGTCTCATGATTCTTTTCGTTGGCAAAAAATGATAACCAGTTTTATTTATAAACTTATTAATGTCTCATATACTTACCAGAAACAAGAACCAGTTCCATGACAAAACAACTCCAACTACTCATATCGTAACATTAAGTTATCCTCTAAAATAGTTTAGAAAACAATACATACACGAATAAAGCAACAGTTTTCATGTGTGTCACATGAGGCACTGTTACTTCCGTTTTATAAAACTCACCTTACAATACCGACATACATTCGCTGTCAAAATGTGACGAGAAAACTCACATATCTTCATAAAATATAAGTTTTGGGACAAAATCTATGGAACTACATGACGAGACATTTCATATCTACATATATTCCATTCCAATAAACATGTTGGAGCTGATATTACTAAAGGTAACTATCACACATTATTCAATCAATGTTACAGGTAACTATCACACACTATTCAACCATAACTAAAAGTAACTATCACATACCTTTATCATTACTAAAGGCAACTATCACACACTATTCAATCAATATTACAGGTAACTATCACATACTCTTCAATCATGACTAAAGGTAACTATCACATACTCCTCAACCATGACTAAAGGTAACTATCACATATCCTTCAATCATTACTAAAGGTAACTATTACCTACCCTTCAATCATTACTAAAGGTAACTATCACATACTCTTCAATCATGACTAAAGGTAACTATCACATACTCCTCAACCATGACTAAAGGTAACTATCACATATCCTTCAATCATTACTAAAGGTAACTATTACCTACCCTTCAATCATTACTAAAGGTAACTATCACATACTCTTCAATCATTACTAAAGGTTACTATCACATACTCTTCAATCATTACTAAAGGTAACTATCACATACTCTTCAATCATTGCTAAAGGTAACTATCACATACTCTTCAATCATTACTAAAGGTAACTATCACATACCCTTCAATCATTACAAAAGTAACTATCACACACTATTCAATCAATATTACAGGTAACTATCACATACTCTTCAATCATGACTAAAGGTAACTATCACATACTCCTCAACCATGACTAAAGGTAACTATCACATATCCTTCAATCATTACTAAAGGTAACTATTACCTACCCTTCAATCATTACTAAAGGTAACTATCACATACTCTTCAATCATTACTAAAGGTAACTATCACATACTCTTCAATCATTACTAAAGGTAACTATCACATACTCTTCAATCATTACTAAAGGTAACTATCACATACTCTTCAATCATTGCTAAAGGTAACTATCACATACTCTTCAATCATTACTAAAGGTAACTATCACATACCCTTCAATCATTACTAAAGGTAACTATCACATACTCTTCAATCATTACTAAAGGTAACTATCACATACTCTTCAATCATTACTAAAGGTAACTATCACATACTCTTCAATCATTGCTAAAGGTAACTATCACATACTCTTCAATCATTACTAAAGGTAACTATCACATACTCTTCAATCATTACTAAAGGTAACTATCACATACCCTTCAATCATTACTAAAGGTTACTATCACATACCCTTCAATCATTACTAAAGGTAACTATCACATACTCTTCAATCATTACTAAAGGTAACTATCACATACTCTTCAATCATTGCTAAAGGTAACTATCACATACTCTTCAATCATTGCTAAAGGTAACTATCACATACCCTTCAATCATTACTAAAGGTAACTATCACATACTCTTCAATCATTGCTAAAGGTAACTATCACATACTCTTCAATCATTGCTAAAGGTAACTATCACATACCCTTCAATCATTACTAAAGGTTACTATCACATACCCTTCAATCATTACTAAAGGTAACTATCACATACTCTTCAATCATTACTAAAGGTAACTATCACATACTCTTCAATCATTGCTAAAGGTAACTATCACATACTCTTCAATCATTGCTAAAGGTAACTATCACATACCCTTCAATCATTACTAAAGGTAACTATCACATACTCTTCAATCATTGCTAAAGGTAACTATCACATACTCTTCAATCACGACTAAAGGTAACTATCACATACCCTTCAATCATTACTAAAGGTAACTATCACATACCCTTCAATCATTACTAAGTGATCATTGAATTACCCACCCTGACAAATCCCAGATCTCGGTAGATTTTTGTTGTTATTTTCTTTATTTTGTTTGGGATTGCTTTTTGTTTCGCTCAGTTTATATTTGAAGCTGCGGTTGTTTCAGAGAAGTGCAGAGAGAGAGAGAGAAGTCCGGTCGGATGTAGGTAACCGATAGAAGACGATCAGGGCTGATGTCACGACAATGAATGTAGAAGTTTGTTGATATAACGGAAGAACGTGAGGAAATGAGACAACGAACATCCATCAGATGTCACGTGAAAAGAGTCACGAATGAGCTGGGATCAGCACATTCAACTGCCTTAGAATATGCTGTGGAGGGTAAATAGGAGCACCTCGAGAAAGCCCACTTTCACAAGACAGGTGACTAATTTTCTAGTTTATTTGCTATATACAACAGCTTTTGAACATTCGTTACTCTCAAAGCAAGGCTTGTTTGGTAATTGTTCAAATAATATGTTGTGTAATGATAAAAATATGGCAAAGAATTGTAGTTTTAGTCGACTGAAGAAGATAGAGACTTTTATCTTCTCAGTGATGGTAGTTATTACTTACATATAAGCCTATAAGTTGTCACAAGCAGGAAGTTTCTGGAACGAATTCATAAATGCGTTTGTTACAAGAAGTCTCATCAGAGCTGAGAGTAAATGAAATTTCTTATGTTTTCATTACGAATTATATGAAATAACAAAATATGGATTCTGATATATCGTTTTAGTTAACAATTGTTGAAATCACGGATTTATTACATGTGCTTACAGTCATAACTTTCATGTACAGATGTGAATTCTACACTTTAAAGTTACATTCATGTTCGACATAATTATACTAACACCTAGTTTTGTTGGGGTTATACAAACACCACATTCATGTACAACATGATTATACTATCACCTGGTTTTCTTGGGGTTATACAAACATCACATTCATGTACGACATAATTATACTAACACCTGATTTTGTTGGGGTTATACAAACATCATATTCATGTACGACATGATTATACTATCACCTGGTTCTGTTGGGGTTATACAAACATCATATTCATGTACGACATGATTATACTAACACCTGGTTTTGTTGGGGTTATACAAACATCACATTCATGTACGACATGATTATACTAACACCTGGTTTTGTTGGGGCTATACAAACATCACATTCATGTACAACATGATTATACTAACACCTGATTTTGTTGGGATTATACAAACACCACATTCATGTACGACATGATTACACTAAGAGCTGGTTTTGTTGGGTTATACAAACATCACATTCATGTACAACGTGATTATACTAACACCTGGTTTTGTTGGGGTTATACAAACATCACATTCATGTACGACATGATTATACTAACACCTAGTTTTGTTGGGGTTATACAAATACCACATTCATGTACGACATGATTATACTAACACCAAGTTTTGTTGGGGTTATACAAACATCACATTCATGTACAACATGATTATACTAACACCTAGTTTTGTAGGGGTTATACAAACACCACATTCATGTACGACATGATTATACTAACACCAAGTTTTAATGGGGTTATACAAACATCACATTCATGTACAACATGATTATACTAACACCTAGTTTTGTTGGGGTTCTACAAACATCACATTCATGATTATACTAAAACCTTTGTGTTGTTGGGGCTATACAAACATCTCATTCATGTACGACATGATTATACCAACAGCTGGTTTTGTTGGGGTTATACAAACATCACATTCATGTACGACATGAATATACTAGCAGCTGATTTTGTTGGGGTTATACAAACACCACATCATAAAAGACATGATTATACTATCACCTGGTTGTGTTGGGGTTATACAAACATCACATTCATGTACAACATGATTATACTAACACCTAGTTTTGTTGGGGTTATACAAACACCACATTCATGTACGACATGATTATACTAACACCTGGTTTTGTTGGGGTTATACAAACATCACATTCATGTACAACATGATTATACTATCACCTGGTTTTTTTGGTTTGTATAATATACTAAATATGCAGTCAGCATGTGCACGTGTTTCTTAGGAGATGGATAAAAAACGTATTTTTTAGTTTCTACAAAAGTTACACTTCAAGTAGAATTATTAATTATTAATGAATCATTTCCAGAAGTTTATATTTAGATTTCCTTTCTTTTTTTATATATATAGTTTTTTTACTTATCACCACAACAATAACACCCCCGAATAGTGAAATAAAGTTTTAAAATATCAAGAATTTAAAAACGTACTCGAGCTAAAAGGTTGTACCGTGTTCAACGTACCCAAGATAAAAGGTTGTACCGTTTTCAACGTACCCCAGGTAAAAGGTTGTACCGTGTTCAACGTACCCAAGATAAAAGGTTGTACCGTGTTCAACGTACCACAGGTAAAAGGTCGCAGCATGTTCACTTTACCCATACTCGTGCACATAGGGTTAATTAAAGTGCAGGTAATTTTTGTGGCGAAGCACAGTTTCGAACCCTGTTTCCAGCTCAAACATCCAGAACTCTATCACACATCCAACCAGAGTTATACCACAGTACCAACCGACCAGAGCTATATAACATACCGAACCAGAGCTTTATCAGAGGGCTAACCAGTTCCATACCACAGGACCAACCTACAATCAAAAGACGAAACAAGACTCGCTTCTTCAGAAAAAAAATTCTAACATACACTTTGATATGCTAACACTAAACATACACTTTGATATGTTAACACTAAACATACACTTTGATATGTTAACACTAAACATACACTTTGGTATGTTAACACTAAACATACACTTTGGTATGTTAACACAAAACATACACTTTGGTATGTTAACACAAAACATACACTTTGATATGTTAACACTAAACATACACTTTGGTATGTTAACACTAAACATACACTTTGATATGTTAACACTAAACATACACTTTGGTATGTTAACACTAAACACACACTTTGGTATGTTAACATTAAACACACACTTTGGTATGTTAACATTAAACACACACTTTGGTATGTTAACACTAAACATACACTTTGATATGTTAACACTAAACATACACTTTGGTATGTTAACACTAAACACACACTTTGGTATGTTAACACTAAACATACACTTTGATATGTTAACACTAAACATACACTTTGATATGTTAACACTAAACATACACTTTGGTATGTTAACACTAAACATACACTTTGGTATGTTAACACTAAACATACACTTTGATATGTTAACACAAAACATACACTTTGATATGTTAACACTAAACATACACTTTGATATGTTAACACTAAACATACACTTTGGTATGTTAACACTAAACACACACTTTGGTATGTTAACATTAAACACACACTTTGGTATGTTAACATTAAACACACACTTTGATATGTTAACACTAAACATACACTTTGATATGTTAACACTAAACATACACTTTGATATGTTAACACTAAACATACACTTTGATATGTTAATACTAAACATATACTTTGATATGTTAACACTAAACATACACTTTGATATGTTAATACTGAACATACACTTTGATATGTTAACACTAAACATACACTTTGATATGTTAATGCTAAACATACACTTTGATATCTTAATACTCTTAACTAAGCATACAATTTTTTATTTGCATAAGAAAAGATATTTCAGTTAATATTCATTGGAAAGGTACTGATGTGGATGTACTTTAGCTTATTTGCAAGTGCCAAAACGCACGAGAAACTATGCGCATGCCCTGTGTTTACCGCAAGAAACTATTTTATCTGTAGGCTTCAATAGGTGTCATTGTAATAAATTGCTGGTTTGTGTCTAATATCTAACTTAGTACAGAAAAATTAAAATTGATGTTTATTATTAACGGATTCAATTCGCAGAATAAAAGTAAACGGAAGTAAAGGCGTGAGATTATTAAACGTCTCGTATCTATGTGGAACTGAACGTCAAACTTGTTAAAAATGTTTATTCCGTTTAAAGAAGTGCTTAAGTGTCATAATGTTCAGGTCCAATAATAACGTTCGGACCATTTTTATGTCTGTGATACGCAAATAACAAAGACGTTTAAATAAATTTCAAGGGCAAACTTTCATCTCTGATTCAATTCTTACATCACCATCTGAGAAGTCTGAGTTCCAAACGATTGTGTTCTGTCATCTACACAGCTCGAAATATCGCAACTCAACGACAAACTCACTTTGTGGAATGAAATTTCTTAAATAACTTATTTTAAAGCGATACAGAACTTCACATATTTAAATGTTTACAAAGTAAGCAGTTAACAAAAAAACATATCTGAGACAGTGTTTGAAACAATGGTATTTAGATGTACAAGCATATTTAATTCTATACATTATCTTAAATACGAGCTGAAGTATCCGTCCTTTATCCGGGTTATGAGCTTAAAAAACGTAGAGTGGATGATACGATAAATAACACAGAAATCCCTACTTCCAACTAATTAATTTATAATATAACACATTCTTACAGTATTCATTATTACATCACTAAATATTTTTTATAAGCTTTAAGAACTCAGTATGTATATACTTAAAACTTGGAATACAATGGGTGACTTTGTAGAAAGAGGTGGCGATAACGGTAGTGGCGGTATGGGTGCTTTCTGCTACATGGTTGCAACATCCACTTCTTAATGTCCTTCAACGGTGTTTCATGTTATTAGTTAATTGGTGATCATTTGCCATAGAAGCGTCTTATAGGATGATGTTGTCAAGTCACGGGTCAAAGTAGGAAGTGAGTATACCTCAAGCAATGACTCTTCGTGTCAGTCTTGTTGTGACTGTTGTCATACCAACTTCACCCGAGTTTAGCTAATATTGCAACAGTGGCAGCCTTTTTTTATTGCATTTTTCCACAAATAATGCTAGCGCACTATCAGAGATATATAAGGTGTGTGTGTGTGTGTGTGTGTGTGTGTGTGCCCCTTCCAAACACCATGTGTATTTTGTATTATATAAAATTTAATTTGTTTGTGCTTTCTTATAGGAAAGCCACTTCTAGCTATCTACTGTATCCACATATTTTAGGAAACATGTACAAACAAACGCAAAATCAAAGAAGCCCTACTTATACAGCAATTAAAACCAAAATTAAACCAATATAAAGGAACACCTTGATACCTATAATAATTAACAACCGAACATCTAATTGCAACGCCCCCTACAATCCCGTTTACACTCTCGTCCCTAAGACATGTTCCCGACAACGGTCAGTTGCAAACTCTCTCTTTCTTAGCCTGAAGATGACCTAAGAAGGTCAAAACGTTGTTATATACGATATTTTCATAAAAGTTTTAATACCCATTCCAGCCGTTCTGACATACATTTTTACTTCAAGTGGGTATCTCGTCATCACGAATAGTTAATGTTAACTAACGTGAAATATAATAAATAACAATAAGGGGGTTGTGAACCCCCACTAACATGCCTCTTGTTCCAAACTAACAACCCGCAAAGTTTGGTTGAAATTAGATCAGCGACCTTGTAGTGGTTAGATAACGGACAAACAGACAGGCAGAGATTTTTTTGCTGCATATATAAATTTTCTAGAAGAACCTTTAATTTGTCATAACAACTGTTACAAATTCCTAAAGAAGGACCAAAATGCTACACACGACGAAGAGAATATAACACATGAATGTAATTTTTACTTCATTGCCTATTCTCTGTCCTCTAGAATCGTTTAATCCTAATATAGTTACTATACAGGTTTACTTAACCCTAATATAGTTACTGTACAGATTCACTTAACCCTAATATAATTACTGTACAGATTCATTTAACCCTAATACAGTTACTATACAGATTCACTTAACCCTAATATAGTTACTGTACAGATTCACTTAACCCTAATATAGTTAATATACAGATTCACTTGACCCTAATATAGTTAATATACAGATTCACTTAACCGTAGTGTAGTTACTATACAGATTCACTTGACCCTAATATGGTTACTATACAGATTTACTTAACCGTAGTGAGTTACTATACAGATTCACTTAACCCTAATATAGTTACTGTACAGATTCACTTAACCCTAATATAGTTAATATACAGATTCACTTGACCCTAATATAGTTACTATACAGATTCACTTAACCGTAGTGTAGTTACTATATTAGGCAAGTTCCAACAGACTGTGTTTATCATAGACGCACTTCCTTGTTTTTCTTTGTTGTTGTTTATTTTGTATAAATCCTTCAAGTACTACTGAAAAAGATTCTTGGAGTGTGGGTATGTTGTAAGAGCATAATTCGAATCTGACGACAAATTTTGAACGTAGTTTTTAAAACGTATCACAGGTTCTTTGTAACAGCTCGTATTTTCCGCATTCCTCTTACAAAGGTTTTTTGAAAACAAAACAAGACATAATGAATTTTTCAACTCATATGTTTAGATCTGAGATGAAACTAGTCACTCCCACCCACTCACCCTGATCGAAATAAAATATAACAGGGTAAAATACCTTGTAAATTAATGTATTCCTTTCGGAGCGATGTAATTAATGTAAAAACAATCGTTTAATATATTTTCGTGCTATTTATACAAAGGATATTAAAATATTTACAGCTGATAATTCTTCACCAAGGTTTAGAATAAATCACCTCAACCTAAAGGTCAACCTTCGTGTGGAGTTTTAGAATACAGAACAATTATTATAGTTGCATTTATGACAAAGCTACTTCGAATATCCGTCAGTTTCTCACGTCTTGATCTATTGACCAACAGGAAGGCAGCCGGTCATCATCACCTACCACCCATCATCCACGCTAAGAGATTAACTGTCACGCTTATAACGCACTCACAGCTTAAAACACGGATAATATTTGTGGTGGTGCACGGATTCAAACCCGGCTAGCCAGTTACGAATTCCAGAGCTCTGTCACAGGTCAGACCCACGTCCCAAAGAACAATTAGATGAATAGACATTCATAGCCAAAAAATTATACAAAAATATCAGGCTGTGGATACACGACACTTTTTAAAAGAATTACCTAAAAAATCGTCCAGGGTATAAACCAACAAATCGACCCGATGCGAGACAGGTGCGAGTGAAGAAACTGTGTTTACTTACCTGATAAACGATTTCTCCGAATCCACGACCACCACCGCTCCGCCCTCCTGCGACTTTTGCCCGTTACTCGTTCGCTAAAACTTCGGACAAATTTCCGGTTAACGAAAATAGTCACTGCTTCGCTCATCCGTGACACGGAACCGGAAGCATCATCCGGGTTATTGTCAACCATATCTTTCTATAGCCTAACGCTTCCGGTCAAATCACTCGTGTCCTTATTAAATAAACGACGAAATTATTTGTTTCTCTTCGTTAATCCGTTAAAGAAGACATAATGTCCGGTCTTCTCCAAAGTGGTGCTCGTGTTTATTTACAAACTACGTTAACCATCTTTCTGAAGTGTCTGAGCCCGAACGAACGTTCAAACAAAAACCACTATTGAAGCATCTAGAGTTGGTTCAGATGACCTCGTATAACTTGCTTTTCTTATCTTCAACTTGCGATATCCTTCTAGGTATTTTTGAATAAGAAATACACAACCGCGTTTTATCGTGCGGAAATTGACGCAAAGATATAGAACGTAACACTGATTCGTGCCATTTAGACAGCACTGTTGTTACTCGTGGACCAATAGTGAGCAAGCTGTCCAACGCTCAGCGTACACTAGCACTTGTGTCGTCATCTTTAGTACACGAGCATCTTCTCTCCCGCCTCCACGAGCTCCTGTTGTGCCAAAGGAATTCAATCCTTCCTGCCACGTAACACGCGCGATGTGACAGACCGTATGAGCGGTTATATAGTGTGTTTGACAAGTGAATATGTTACCTGGGCCTACGAACAAGCTTTCACTGCGATCTAGTGTCGGAGGCATTACTCAGCAGAAAGGTTACGTGATAAGTGATATTAACTAATTGTACATAGTAGAATGAAACACTTCTCCAATAATTATCAAGGAACATTAGGAAAATGTAAGCTAGTCTCCGACAGCTGCTATATCATCACAGTATATGCAGAGAAACAGCTGCTGTACCATCACAGTATGTGCAGAGAAACAGCTGCTACACCATCACGGTATGTGCAGAGAAACAGCTGCTATACCATCACAGTATGTGCAGAGAAATAATCAGCAGTTTTATTTCAGATTTTATGATGGAGAAGACCAGAAGAAGCTGTATATTACACGGTAATAAATACACTAAATGTTTTACAGTTTCTATTAACAGAAGAAGCTGTAAGTTACACGGTAATAAATACACTAAATGTTTTACAGTTTCTATAAACAGAACAAGCTGTAAGTTACACGGTAATAAATACACTAAATGTTTTACAGTTTCTATAAACAGAAGAAGCTGTAAGTTACACGGTAATAAATACACTAAATGTTTTACACTTTCTATAAACAGAATAAGCTGTAAGTTACACGGTAATAAATACACTAAATGTTTTACAGTTTCTATAAACAGAAGAAGCTGTAAGTTACACGGTAATAAATACACTAAATGTTTTACCGTTTCTATAAACAGAAGAAGCTCTAAGTTACACGGTAATAAATACACTAAATGTTTTACAGTGTTTATAAACAGAAAAAGCTCTAAGTTACACGGTAATAAATACACTAAATGTTTTACAGTTTCTATAAACAGAAGAAGCTGTAAGTTACACGGTGATAAATACACTAAATGTTTTACACTTTCTATAAACAGAAGAAGCTCTACGTTACACGGTAATAAATACACTAAATGTTTTACACTTTCTATAAACAGAAGAAGCTGTAAGTTACACGGTGATAAATGCACTAAATGTTTTACACTTTCTATAAACAGAAGAAGCTGTAAGTTACACGGTGATAAATACACTAAATGTTTTACAGTGTTTATAAACAGAAAAAGCTGTAAGTTACACGGTAATAAATACACTAAATGTTTTACAGTTTCTATAAACAGAAGAAGCTGTAAGATACACGGTAATAAATACACTAAATGTTTTACAGTTTCTATAAACAGAAGAAGCTGTAAGTTACACGGTAATAAATACACTAAATGTTTTACACTTTCTATAAACAGAAGAAGCTCTAAGTTACACGGTAATAAATACACTAAATGTTTTACAGTTTCTATAAACAGAAGAAGCTGTAAGTTACACGGTAATAAATACACTAACTGTTTTACACTTTCTATAAACAGAATAAGCTGTAAGTTACACGGTAATAAATACACTAAATGTTTTACAGTTTCTATAAACAGAAGAAGCTGTAAGTTACACGGTAATAAATACACTAAATGTTTTACCGTTTCTATAAACAGAAGAAGCTCTACGTTACACGGTAATAAATACACTAAATGTTTTACACTTTCTATAAACAGAAGAAGCTCTAAGTTACACGGTAATAAATACACTAAATGTTTTACACTTTCTATAAACAGAAGAAGCTGTAAGTTACACGGTGATAAATACACTAAATGTTTTACACTTTCTATAAACAGAAGAAGCTGTAAGTTACACGGTGATAAATACACTAAATGTTTTACAGTGTTTATAAACAGAAAAAGCTGTAAGTTACACGGTAATAAATACACTAAATGTTTTACAGTTTCTATAAACAGAAGAAGCTGTAAGTTACACGGTAATAAATACACTAAATGTTTTACAGTTTCTATAAACAGAAGAAGCTGTAAGATACACGGTAATAAATACACTAAATGTTTTACAGTTTCTATAAACAGAAGAAGCTGTAAGTTACACGGTAATAAATACACTAAATGTTTTACAGTTTCTATAAACAGAACAAGCTCTAAGTTACACGGTAATAAATACACTAAATGTTTTGCACTTTCTATAAACAGAAGAAGCTCTAAGTTACACGGTAATAAATACACTAAATGTTTTACAGTGTTTATAAACAGAAAAAAGCTCTAAGTTACACGGTAATAAATACACTAAATGTTTTACAGTTTCTATAAACAGAAGAAGCTGTAAGTTACATGGTGATAAATACACTAAATGTTTTACACTTTCTATAAACAAAAGAAGCTCTAAGTTACACGGTAATAAATACACTAAATGTTTTACACTTTCTATAAACAGAAGAAGCTGTAAGTTACACGGTAATAAATACACTAAATGTTTTACACTTTCTATAAACAGAAGAAGCTGTAAGTTACACGGTGATAAATACACTAAATGTTTTACACTTTCTATAAACAGAAGAAGCTCTGAGTTACACGGTAATAAATACACTAAATGTTTTACAGTGTTTATAAACAGAAAGAGCTCTAAGTTACACGGTGATAAATACACTAAATGTTTTACAGTTTCTATAAACAGAAGAAGCTCTAAGTTACACGGTAATAAATACACTAAATGTTTTACACTTTCTATAAACAGAAAAAGCTCTAAGTTACACGGTAATAAATACACTAAATGTTTTACACTTTCTATAAACAGAAGAAGCTGTAAGTTACACGGTGATAAATACACTAAATGTTTTACAGTGTTTATAAACAGAAGACGCTCTAAGTTACACGGTAATAAATACACTAAATGTTTTACAGTGTTTATAAAGAGAAAAAGCTGTAAGTAACACGGTAATAAATACACTAAATGTTTTACACTTTCTATAAACAGAAGAAGCTGTAAGTTACACGGTGATAAATACACTAAATGTTTTACAGTGTTTATAAACAGAAGACGCTCTAAGTTACACGGTAATAAATACACTAAATGTTTTACACTTTCTATAAACAGAAGAAGCTCTAAGTTACACGGTAATAAATACACTAAATGTTTTACAGTGTTTATAAACAGAAAAACCTCTAAGTTACACGGTAATAAATACACTAAATGTTTTACAGTTTCTATAAACAGAAGAAGCTCTAAGTTACACGGTAATAAATACACTAAATGTTTTACACTTTCTATAAACAGAAGAAGCTCTAAGTTACACGGTGATAAATGCACTAAGTGTTTTACAGTTTCTATAAACATAAGAAGCTGTAAGTTACACGGTAATAAATACACTAAATGTTTTACAATTTCTATAAACAGAAGAAGCTGTAAGTTACACGGTAATAAATACACTAAATGTTTTACAATTTCTATAAACAGAAGAAGCTGTAAGTTACACGGTAATAAATACACTAAGTGTTTTATAGTTTTATAAAGAGAAGAAGCTCTAAGTTACACGGTGATAAAGACACTAAGTGTTTTACAGTTTCTATAATCAAGCAAGATGGAATCATCAAAAGTCCCGGCACTTGAAATTCTTTTAAGCAGGATCAGAGTGAATTAATCCAATATGTGTAATTTATTTGTATTATCTATATTTTTATACACCACCAATACCACGTGCTGAGGCACGTGTATAGGTGATTCGATTTTATTACTCATTATTACTTCTACGACTCTACCCTCAAACTTAAATACTTCTAGGCAGATTTAGAGTAAATTAATCTATGATACTTTGAGCGTGGTCAGAGACATCAATCGAATGTTACTGACTGTAAAACACTTATAATGACACAATGTTACTAATGATGCTCCTCTGACTTTGTTTTGTGTTTCGTGTTTTAACCACAACACCAATTTTGGTTAAACTCCCGTCATTACTACCAAATACCTAGTGATTAATGAAACCTGCTCTGATATTAACACCACGGTTATTTGATGAAACCGGTTTCTTTGGAGAAATGATAAGAAATAAATTACACATTTTTTTTAAAAAACTATGACAAGATATTTGAAACCTACTAAAAACACATACCGTAATGAAGCAAGTAAAACCATTTTAAATTACATGACAAGTCGTTTTTTTAATGAAAGACAATAAGTGAAAAACGAATCGGTCATAACTTTAACATCACAGCAATCTACCACATTATTTCGCCCAAATTCAATTCTTCAAGCAAAAATTATATTACGTAATATACTTTCTGGAACGTGCAGTTAAACTGTATGAAGTGTTTTGTGTTGGAAACAACGGCGACAGGTGGTTTATTTCTACTTTACGGCCCGGCACGGCCAGGTGATTAAGGCACTCGATTCGTAACCCGAGGGTCGCGGGTTCGAATCCTCGTCACACTAAACATGCTCGCCCTCTCAGTCGTGGGAGCGTTATAATGTGACGGTCAATCCCACTATTCGTTGGTGAAAGAGTAGCCCAAGAATTGGCGCCGGGAGGTGGTGACTAGCTGCCTTCCCTCTAGTCTTACACTATTAAATTATGGAAGGCTAACGTAGATAGCCCTCGTGTAGCTTTGCGCGAAATTAAAAACAAACAAACATATAAATAGTTTAGTTATTAACGTCCATGGTTTCACCATTACCTGGTAATGCATTGTTAAATTAGGGACAGCTAGCGCAGATAGCCCTCGTGTAGCTTAGCTTTGCGCGAAATTCCAAAACGTACAAGCAATCAGTTGTTTGTCTATCGTACAGTAATGAAGTTTGTATCTCAGAACGGCTGGTATGGGTGTTAACACTTTTATTGATAAGAAGTGAACAACGTTTCAATCTTGAGATTATAAAGATGACAAAGGAAAGCCGAAACGTTGTTCTCTCCTTATGAATAAGTGTTAACACCCATACCAGCCATTCTGAGATATATTTTTATTTCAAGTGGGTTTCTCGTCATCAAGAAGTAGTAAAATCTACGTGTTCTCTCTTTTGCGGAGAATCAAACCACGGATTTTGGTATAAAAAGTCCGTAAACTAAAGAAAACGGTCTAAATGTTTTGATTCTACTTCATAAGATCCTGTCTGTATTATTGTAAGAAATTAGTGAACTAAATTAATAAACAGGATTGTAAGTTATGATTTAGACTGGGTTTTCAATTTTCAGACTGAGTGTGTTTGTGTTTGTGTTTGTGTGTCTGTTTTCTTATAGCAAAGCCGCATTGGACGATCTGCTGAGTCAACCGAAGGGAATCGAACCCCTGCTTTTAGCGTTGTAGATCTGTAGACTTATCGCTGCACTGGTGGGGAACTTTTAACATTTAAACGGGTATTTGGAAACTTGTATTGGGTTACCAATATTAAACGAGGTTCTCAGTTACAAGTTATACTGTGTTCCCAAGCTTTAGACAGTATTTTCAGTTACTATTTAAGAGTTACCTTAGTCTTACAGTGGTTCTATATCTTTAGATTGGGTTCTCAAGCTTCAGACAGTATTTCCAGTTACTCTTTAAAGTTACCTTTGTCTTACAATGGTTCTGCATCTTTACATTGGGTTCTCAAGCTTTAGACAGTATTTCCAGTTACTCTTTAAGAGCTACCTTAGTCTTACAGTGGTTCTACATCTTTAGATTGGGTTCTCAAGCTTCAGACAGTATTTCCAGTTACTCTTTAAGAGCTACCTTAGTCTTACAGTGGTTCTATATCTTTAGATTGGGTTCTCAAGCTTCAGACAGTATTTCCAGTTACTCTTTAAGAGCTACCTTAGTCTTACAGTGGTTCTATATCTTTAGATTGGGTTCTCAAGCTTTAGACAGTATTTCCAGTTAATCTTTAAGAGCTACCTTAGTCTTACAGTGGTTCTGCATCTTTAGACTGGGTTCTCAATTTTTAAATAAAGTTATCTAGCATCATCTTTTCCAGTTAAAAAAAAAAAAAACATCTCCCCAAACCGAGACTGTGTGTCTGGTGGTTGTTTTCCACACGGATATCGCTCCAGAAGTAACCACCGATGGGCGATTTTTTGGAACGGCGTTGAGAAACTGGTGTTTAATGTTTTTTTATAAATTATCTCAACGAATGTGTTTGGAAAGTGATCACTCCACAAGAAGTATGAAACAGTTATCAATAAATTAAAAGATAAGGTCTACTTCAACCAGACATCAGTTCCATTAAAGTGATTAAACCATACTATTTAAATAACATAACTGGTTTACTAGTTTCTGCTTTTAAAAAACGGATCAGGGCTTATGTCTTGTAATGAACTTGTTGTCTCAGTTTCTTGGCAAAGTAAAACTATTCAGAATACCGCAGTTTGGTTCCTAAAGTAACATAAAGGTATATGAAGAAATACACTCTGGTAATCAAATTTATATGTAAAAACGGCTCGTTTGGGTTGAGAAAATATTTTACATAGAAGAGCGAACAACGTTTCGACCTTCTTCGGTCATCGTCAGGTTCACTTACAGGATGGTACAGGATTGTGAACCTGACGATGACCGAAGAAGGTCGAAACGTTGTTCGCTCTTCTATGTAAACTATTTTCTCAACCCAAACGAGCCGTTTTTGCATACATATTTCTCTACAAGTGGGTTTCTCGACATCACTGATTACTCTGGTAATCAATTTCTCTACTCTCCTTTACTTGTGGAAATCAAAGCCCACTTAAGTGGTATTTACAATACTTATTTATTTAATCTTTCATGTGATACGAGGAAAACCAATTAGCTTTATAGTGCTTACCGAAACGTGGTTAGCGAACTGGTCCAAAATGCAAGTCACTGACGCGAAACGCCAGTAGAAGCCACATAAGAAAACAAAAAACAGGTGAGGTAGCATTGGTAGACAGTGTTAACATTAGTAAACCGTGTTAACATTGGTAGACAGTGTGAGAACGGAAATGTTTGGGAACCACACATTAAATTTTACAGCTAAAAAACCAAGGTGACGTATCCTCAAAAATAGCACGAATAAAGCAGCTCACCTGATATTAACTTATTAGTAGATTCCAACAATAGTACGGATAAAGCAGCTCACCTAATATTACCTTATTGGTAGATTGCAAAAATATAATGGATAAAGCAGCTCACCTGATATTACCTTATTAGTAGATTGCAAACATAATATGGATAAAGTAACTCACCTAATATTACCTTACTAGTAGATTGCAAAAGTAATAAGAATAAAGTAACTCACCTGATATTACCTTATTAGTAGATTGCAAACATAATATGGATAAAGTAACTCACCTAATATTACCTTACTAGTAGATTGCAAAAGTAATAAGAATAAAGTAACTCACCTAATATTACCTTACTAGTAGATTGCAAAAGTAATAAGAATAAAGTAACTCACCTGATATTACCTTACTAGTAGATTGCAAAAGTAATAAGAATAAAGTAACTCACCTAATATTACCTAACTAGTAGATTGTAAAAATAATATGGATAAAGTAACTCACCTAATATTACCTTACTAATAGATCCCAACAATAGTACGAATAAAGCAGCTCACCTGATATTACCTTACTAATACATCCAAACAATAGTACGGATTTAGTTAGGTTTTAAATTATTAAATATATTCACTCACCATGAACATTAATCTTACATTTTTATCCAATGGATTCTCAGTTTATACCCGGTAAATAATTATAAAGCTTGGGAATTTTTATTTACCTTTTATATTAATTGTATTAATTATATTAATTGATCCAAAAAAGAGCTCAACCAACATATTTCCGCGAGCCGCACGTGGCTCGCATTCCGCGGTTTGGCCACCCCTGGTCTATACCGTAACAGTAAAACACTCTGTTATTTAGGGGAAAACTTTTCTTACGCAAAAGATAAAATATCTTAGGACTACTGGGGCTATAACACAAGAATCTGGGGGTATTTTGTCCTTCAGCCCTCGTGTAGTGGAAGTTTACAAGAACCGAAGAAAATTAGAAACCACATATTACAGTATAAAGATAGACCACGTGCCATGCTAAGGAAACAGCTGATGAAAGACCATGAATCAATTTCTTTATTCACGTCGAAGTACGAAACTACATATTACAATATAAATATAGACCACGTGCCATACTAAGGAAACAGCTGATGAAAGACCATGAATCAATTTCTCTATCTACGTCGAAGTACGAAACTACATATTACAATATAAATATAAACCACAACTAGGAAAAAGACCACAAGTCAGCGTATCTATCCAGGTTGAAATTAGAAAAAAAGCAAACCAACATCACAAGAGACTAAAATTGATATATGTAAAAATGGCTCGTTTGAATTGAGAAAATATTTTACGTATTTATAAATATTTTCTCAACCCAAACGAGCCGTTTTTACCTATATATAGTTTTCTCTACAAGCGGGTTTTCTCGACATCACGGACTAAAATTTAATGAATAAATATTTTTATCTGTATCTAATTGCAATACTGACGCTCTCATTGACCTCCATTAAATAAATATTATATACGTCATCCATACTTCGTCATTCTCGGGAGAAACTTGCACGTGATTAACATACGTTTCCATTTACAGCATTACACGTGACATTACGTCAGGCTATTCGTAAGAAACTGACATATTTTAACAAAACAAAATAACGACATACTGAAATATATCGTACTTTATATGTGTGTTCATATTTCTTTCGCTTCCACCATCGGTCACGCACTACTCAAGTGGATCACTTTCTCATTTAAATTCTGGGAATGATAGCGAGACAAAATATTAACCTTAAAACTTGGGAAAATTCCCATTAAAAATGTGGGAAACGCTTACCAGTACTAGAAATAATAGGTGCACAAGAGTTAATATCAAAACTAGTCTCAAATGTGATAAAAAACGTCCATATGAGAATCAAGTTCTACTTTAAACTATCCGTTATGTTGATTTTAATATAACGTTCGCCTGTTCCAAAGGACAATCCAGTAATCATGACTGACTTTGAGTAGCCTGGTGCTATCCCTAAAATTTGACTGAAACGTAAGAAAAAATTATTTTATAACCACAACTGCAGTTTGTTTTCTAAGGTTAGTGTTCAAGTCCTAGGTTCGGGTGACTCTTTTAGGTACTGTGTGCACTGTTTAACCCATCGTAGGTAAAATAAGGAATTACAAATGACTATATAATGAACTGGTATGAACTGTGAAGTATCCAAAGTGACGTCATTTTTGCTTCGTTACTGACACACCTGTCATCTCCCAACACTCGTCACGTAACCTAAACAGACTAGTTCTAGTGCTGAGTGAGAATTGTGGTTTGTTTTGAATTTCACCCAAAGCTACACGAGGGCTCTCTATACTAGCCGTCCCTAATTTAGCAGTGTAAGACTAGAGGGAAAGCAGCTAGTCATCACCACCCACCACCAACTGTTGGGCTACTCTTTTACGAACGAACAGTGGGATTGACAGTAACGTATAACGTCCACACAGCTGAAAGGGCAAGTATGTTTGGTATAACGACGATTCGAGCCCGCGACCTTCAGTTTATGAGTCGAATGACTTAACCACCTGGCCATGCCGGGGCCACCAATGAGTGAAAAATAACAACTTACTAATAATAACTAAACTGTAGGACGCCCGTCAAAACGTACTAATAATAACTAAACTGTATGACACTCGTCAAAACTTACTAATAATAACTAAACTCTAGGACGCCCGTCAAAACTTACTAATAATAACTAAACTGTATGACACCCGTCAAAACTTACTAATAATAACTAAACTGTATGACACCCGTCAAAACTTACTAATAATAACTAAACTCTAGGACGCCCGTCAAAACTTACTAATAATAACTAAACTGTATGACACCCGTCAAAACTTACTAATAATAACTAAACTCTAAAACGCCCGTCAAAACTTACTAATAATAACTAAACTGTATGACACCCGTCAAAACTTACTAATAATAACTAAACTCTAGGACGCCCGTCAAAACTTACTAATAATAACTAAACTGTATGACACCCGTCAAAACTTACTAATAATAACTAAACTGTATGACACTCGTCAAAACTTACTAATAATAACTAAACTCTAGGACGCCCGTCAAAACTTACTAATAATAACTAAACTGTATGACACCCGTCAAAACTTACTAATAATAACTAAACTGTATGACACCCGTCAAAACTTACTAATAATAACTAAACTCTAGGACGCCCGTCAAAACTTACTAATAATAACTAAACTGTATGACACCCGTCAAAACTTACTAATAATAACTAAACTGTATGACACCCGTCAAAACTTACTAATAATAACTAAACTCTAGGACGCCCGTCAAAACTTACTAATAATAACTAAACTGTATGACACTCGTCAAAACTTACTAATAATAACTAAACTGTATGACACCTGTCAAAACTTACTAATAATAACTAAACTCTAGGACGCCCGTCAAAACTTACTAATAATAACTAAACTGTATGACACCCGTCAAAACTTACTAGTAATAACTAAACTGTATGACACCTGTCAAAACTTACTAATAATAACTAAACTGTAGGACGCCCGTCAAAACTTACTAATAATAACTAAACTGTAGGACGCCCGTCAAAACTTACTAATAATAACTGAACTGTATGACACCCGTCAAAACATACTAATAATAACTAAACTGTATGACACCCGTCAAAACTTACTAATAATAACTAAACTGTATGACACCCGTCAAAACTTACTAATAATAACTAAACTGTATGACACCCGTCAAAACTTACTAATAATAACTAAACTGTATGACGCCCGTCAAAACTTACTAATAATAACTAAACTGTATGACACCCGTCAAAACTTACTAATAATAACTAAACTGTATGACACCCGTCAAAACTTACTAATAATAACTAAACTGTATGACACCCGTCAAAACTTACTAATAATAACTAAACTGTATGACACCCGTCAAAACTTACTAATAATAACTAAACTCTAAAACGCCCGTCAAAACTTACTAATAATAACTAAACTGTATGACACCCGTCAAAACTTACTAGTAATAACTAAACTGTATGACACCTGTCAAAACTTACTAATAATAACTAAACTGTAGGACGCCCGTCAAAACTTACTAATAATAACTAAACTGTAGGACACCCGTCAAAACTTACTAATAATAACTGAACTGTATGACACCCGTCAAAACATACTAATAATAACTAAACTGTATGACACCCGTCAAAACTTACTAATAATAACTAAACTGTATGACACCCGTCAAAACTTACTAATAATAACTAAACTGTATGACACCCGTCAAAACTTACTAATAATAACTAAACTGTATGACGCCCGTCAAAACTTACTAATAATAACTAAACTGTATGACACCCGTCAAAACTTACTAATAATAACTAAACTGTATGACACCCGTCAAAACTTACTAATAATAACTAAACTGTATGACACCCGTCAAAACTTACTAATAATAACTAAACTGTATGACGCCCGCGTTTTAAACAATCCTTGTTCATTTTTCCAATCATTTTTAACTGACAGACGCTTTTCATACACAGAAAAATTGGAATAAAAATCTAATGACGACAACCTTCAATGAAATGTGTAAGTTGTTCCAGGGAATAAAAAATTACCTCTAAATTATCTCGTAATTATCTAATACAGAATATATTCAAACAAAACAGCTTAAATCTCAAAGCTTCGCTAATATTCACGGCATGAATTTCGTGAAACGACGATTTTGTAATAATGTTCCAAACAACGTTTGTATTCCGCTTTAATAGTTTATAATAACCAAAGAAATATTATTGGAATTCCATACGAATTTTACGTAACTTTGTCACAAGAGTGGTTTTTCTAATATGACTGAATATCTGAAAACAATGCAATGATTTTATGAAGGTTTGGGGGCCCTTACTTTAATACCAAAATATTAGTAGTATTGTTTGTTTCAGTAAGACAGACTTGATATGAGTTAATAAAAATATATTTATGTATAAACAAAATTCATGTTAAATATTATTATTTTTAATACCGAACGCTTCTCGTCCACCAATAAACAAGAGAGAATAATCAGTAGCCGCGGCACTTGAAGTTATTTTAGGTAAGGCTAAAGCAAATTAATCTACGAAATGTTTATTTATTTTTTTCTCAGCTACATTTTAGTATGCCACCAATACCAAGCGTGGTACGCGAATATACCCGACTGGATTTTACCTCTCACACGGATCTCTACCAATCTTCCCTCAAACTGAATTTTTTTTGGACGGGATTAGAGTAGATTATGCTACGAAACCTTTAAATGGTTAAATATATCAACATGAAGGATTTGACGTCCTAAGTCCTAAACTGTAACTGAATCTCAAATCGGTCAAGAGCTGAAGGTATCTATTTAAGAAGAAGGCTTAAAGCCATCCCAGAAGGTCCGGCATGGCTACGTGGTTAAAGCGTTCGACTCGTAATCTGATGGCCGCGGGTTCGAATCCCCGTCGCACCAAACATGTTCTCCCTTTCAGTCGTGAGGGCGTTATAATGTGACGGTCCATCCCACTGTTCGTTGTTAAAAGTGTAGCCCAAGAATTGGCGGTAGGTGGTGATGACTAGCTGCCTTCCCTCTAGTCTTACCCTGCTAAATTAGGGACGGCTAGCGCAGATAACCCTCGTGTATATTTGCGCAAAATTAAAAAAGAAACAGAGCCATTCCAAGAGCTGTTATTCCGCGGCTAAAAATGACGTCATGTCTTTCACCTCAATTTTGAGTTTTAAACTCAGCTTCACTACACTGACTCTTTCCATTGAATGAAACAACTCCACCTGGCGTTTCTTTACGAAAGTAAACATTGTCATGTACATCTTCCCACTAACTTTTAACGTAAATGTTTACGAACGAAGGACCTACCTGATAATTCTTTAACAGACTGAGACCGTGGGGTCTTGAACACCTAAATAAAGAAAGAATGAAAACATCACACCAAACAACATAACACATAAAAAATTACAAACACACGTGTCTTACGCCATTAAAGTCTGTACATTTTATGAAAAAATAGCGCCAACCTAGAAACTGTTATTTTGTGTTACAAACATGTTGTTTTTTACCTTATAGCAAAAATAATAGCATCGAAATTCAATCCAATATTTCTATGGACTTCTGATACACTCTGAATACAATGACCTTAGCATCGTGGCGGTCAGTGAAGTTTACCTGAGCTATAACCCCAGTTGTTATTTCTTACATCCACACAAACGGTCAGTGAAGTTTACCTGAGCTATGACCCCAATTGTTATTTCTTACATCCACACAAACGGTCAGTGAAGTTTACCTGAGCTATGACCCCAGTTGTTATTTCTTACATCCACACAAACTGTATTTAAATACAACTTAAAGTGCCCGACTCTTGATATAACACGCACGACGTGGAAACATACAAAGAGTATCTTTCAGGGCTGATAATAACATTTTGTATATTATACAATGTTGATCGTTTGAGTATTTTAACAGGTGCCTAACACATACGAAATAATAATAATTGTTTATGAGCTTAGTGACACATAAGGATAACCTGGGACAGTCACACCTAAAATAATATGATACACCAATTTACATCAAATATAAAAATGATCCTCTTCTGGTCTGTTTGCTATGAATTTCGCGCAAAACTACACGAGGACTATCTACGCTAGTCGTCCATAATTTAGCAGTGTAAAACTAGAGGGAAGATAGATAGTCGTCACCACCCGCTGTCAACTTTTGGGCTACTCTTTTACCTGCGAATAGTGGGATTGATCGTCACATTATAATGCTCCTACGACTGAAAGGGCGAGCATGTTTGGTGTGACGGGGATTAGAACCCGCGACCCTCAGATTACGAATCGAGTCCCTTAACCATCCGGCCATGTTGGGCTTAACTGAAATGTATTACCAATAAGTTATTATATGTTCATAAGACATTGAATATAAAAAAATTATATTTCGAATTGGTGAAAAAATCAAAATATGAAAGAAGAGCTGAAGAAATAGGAAACTTGAAAATTCCTGTTTGTTTTCTTTCTTTGAAGTTAACGATAGGGGTAAACAGTGGGCTATCTGTGCTGTGCCCATCAACATAACACGTTCACAAAGAGAGAAATAATCCCAACTTTTACTATTGGGCCCAATTTTTCACACGATTTTCGCTTTATAACTCAGTCGCCCCACCCACCACTGGCACAGCGGAATGTCTGCGGACTTATACCACTAGAAACGGGGTTTCGATACCCGTGGAGGGCAGAGGTTAGATTACCCTTTGTGTAGTTGTGTGCTTAATTATAAATAAACAACAACATTATAACTCAGTCAAAAATAATTGGATTTTAACGAAATTTGATAGACATATGCAGAATATTACTTATCACTATCTTGCCTCCGATGATAAAGACGGACATACGGAAAGAACACAACCAACGTTACCTTATTATTTTATTATATATTAACATATTTATAATAATACGTTATTAATTTGTTAAATAACAGTGTTATCTTTTTGGTAACACGACTCTTCAAGTTTCTGATGTATTAACATATTCTGATACATTAACACATTCTGATGTATTAACACATTATGATATATTAACATATTCTGATACATTAACACATTCTGATGTATTAACACATTATGATATATTAACACATTCTGATATATTAACACATTCTGATATATTAACATACTATTTTTCTTCACTGCTCGACGTTTAACAATTTTGTGAAGATCCTGACAGACTTAGATAAACCTGTTGAACACAGAACACAATCAAGTGGAGCTCCTGACAGGCTTACATAAACCTGTTGAACACAGAGTACAACCAAGTGGAGCTCCTGACAGGCTTACATAAACCTATTGAACATAGAACACAATCAAGTGGAGCTCCTGACAGGCTTACATAAACCTGTTGAACAAAGAACACAACCAAGTGGAGTTCCTGACAGGCTTACATAAACCTGTTGAACAAAGAACACAACCAAGTGGAGCTTCTGACAGGCTTACATAAACCTATTGAACATAGAACACAATCAAGTGGAGCTCCTGACAGGCTTACATAAACCTGTTGAACAAAGAACACAACCAAGTGGAGTTCCTGACAGGCTTACATAAACCTGTTGAACAAAGAACACAACCAAGTGGAGTTCCTGACAGGCTTACATAAACCTGTTGAACAAAGAACACAACCAAGTGGAGTTCTGACAGGCTTACATAAACCTGTTGAACAAAGAACACAACCAAGTGGAGTTCCTGACAAGCTTACATAAACCTGTTGAACAAAGAACACAACCAAGTGGAGTTCCTGACAGGCTTACATAAACTTGTTGAACAAAGAACACAACCAAGTGGAGTTCCTGACAGGCTTACATAAACCTGTTGAACAAAGAACACAACCAAGTGGAGTTCCTGACAAGCTTACATAAACCTGTTGAACAAAGAACACAACCAAGTGGAGTTCCTGACAGGCTTACATAAACCTGTTGAACAAAGAACACAACCAAGTGGAGTTCCTGACAGGCTTACATAAACTTGTTGAACAAAGAACACAATTTTTTCAGTGAACAAACTGCGTACACTTGTTAAACAGAGATTTGATGTCGATGTCTGTAATTAAACACGTAGTCACACAATGGGCTATCTGTGCTCTGACCACCCCGGTATCAAAATACACAATGGGCTATCTGTGCTCTGCCCACCACGGGTATCGAAACCTACTTTCTAGCATTATAAGTTAATAGCCATACCGCTGTGTTAATGGGGACGGAGGGCGGTTTTATGAGACAGAGATACAGGGTTATGAATACATAACCATTACATGGTTATACAGGGTTATGAAATAAAGCTTCTCGCACTTCAGCACACAAAACACAATTACTTGATTAACAAAGATATTTATAGTTTTCTGTATAACACACTGATAAAAACACTGTCTGACAAATTAATTTATAGCCATCTAAACCGTTTTAATCAGAACCTTTCTTCGACACAATAAAACTAAGTCACGATTATAACAACATCACCGCGCCAGAAAGGCGCAGTTAATATAGCCATATAACTCTTCCCGTATTTAGTGTATCATTCCAGTCTGAAATGTTAGGACACTGGCATATAATAACCATTCACAATATTACTTTGTTCTCTGTAAACTCTGCCTGGTATAACATTTCACACCATTACTTTGTTCTCTGTATTGTCTGCCTGGTATAACATTTAACAATATTACTTTGTTCTCTGTATTCTCTGCCTGGCATAACATTTCATACCGTTACTTTGTTCTCTGTATTCTCTGCCTGGTATAATATTTCACAATATTACTTTGTTCTTTATATTATCTGCCTGATATAACATTTCACACAATTACGTTTTTCAGTATTTTCTGCCTTGTATAACATTTCACACCATTACTTTGTTCTCTGTATTCTCTGCCTGGTATAATATTTCACAATATTGCTTTGTTCTTTATATTATCTGCCTGATATAACATTTCACACAATTACGTTGTTCAGTATTTTCTGCCTGGTATAACATTTCACACCATTACTTTGTTCTCTGTATTCTCTGCCTGGTATAACATTTCACAATATTACTTTGTTCTCTATATTCTCTGCCTGGTATAACATTTCACACCATTACTTTGTTCTCTGTATTCTCTGCCTGGAATAACATTTCACACCGTTACTTTGTTCTTTGTATTCTCTGGCTGGTATAACATTTAACAATATTACTTTGTTCTCTGTATTCTCTGCCTGGTATAACATTTCACAATATTACTTTGTTCTCGGTATTCTCTGCCTAGTATAACCTTTCATATTATTGCTTTCTTCTCTGTATTCTCGGCCTAGTATAACATTTCACAATATTACTTTGTTCTAGGTATTCTCTGCCTGGTATAACCTTTCACACTATTACTTTGTTCTCTATATTCTCTGCCTAGTATAACATTTCCCAATATTATTTTGTTCTCTGTATTCTCTGGCTATTATAACATTTCCCACTATTATTTTGTTCTCTGTATTCTCTGGCTAGTATAACATTTCACACTATTACATTGTTCTCTGTATTCTCTGTCTGATAAGACATATCCCAATATTACTTTGTTCTATGTATTCTCTGCCTGGTATAATATTTCACAATATTACTTTGTTCTCTGTATTCTCTGCCTGGCATAACATTTCACACCGTTACTTTGTTCTCTGCCTGGCATAACATTTCACACCGTTACTTTGTTCTCTGTATTCTCTGCCTGGTATAACATTTCAAAATATTACATTGTTCTCTGTATGCTCTGCCCAGTATAACCTTTCATATTATTGCTTTCTTCTCTGTATTCTCTGCCTAGTATAACATTTCACAATATTACATTGTTCTCTGTATTCTCTGTCTGATAAGACATATTCCAATATTACTTTGTTCTATGTATTCTCTGCCTGGTATAATATTTCACAATATTACTTTGTTCTCTGTATTCTCTGCCTAGTATAACATTTCCCACTATTATTTTGTTCTCTGTATTCTCTGGCTAGTATAACATTTCCCACTATTAATTTGTTCTCTGTATTCTCTGGCTAGTATAACATTTCACACTATTACATTGTTCTCTGTATTCTCTGTCTGATAAGACATATCCCAATATTACTTTGTTCTATGTATTCTCTGCCTGGTATAATATTTCACAATATTACTTTGTTCTCTGTATTCTCTGCCTAGTATAACATTTCCCACTATTATTTTGTTCTCTGTATTCTCTGGCTAGTATAATATTTCCCACTATTAATTTGTTCTCTGTATTCTCTGGCTAGTATAACATTTCACACTATTACATTGTTCTCTGTATTCTCTGTCTGATAAGACATATCCCAATATTACTTTGTTCTATGTATTCTCTGCCTGGTATAACATTTCACAATATTACTTTGTTCTCTGTATTCTCTGACTGGTATAACATTTCACACCATTACTTTGTTCTCTATATTCTCTGCCTGGTATAACATTTCACACCATTACTTTGTTCTGTATATTCTCTGCCTGGTATAACATTTCACACCATTACTTTGTTCTCTATATTCTCTGCCTGGTATGACATTTCACATTGTTACATTGTTCTTTATATTCTCTGCCTGTTGTACATTTCACACTATTACTTTGTTCTTTGTATTCTCTGCTTGGTGTAACATTTCACACTATTACATTGTTCTCTGTATTCTCTGTCTGATAAGACATATCCCAATAGTACTTTGTTCTCTGTATTCTCTGACTGGTATAACATTTCACACCATTACTTTGTTCTCTATATTCTCTGCCTAGTATAACATTTCACACCATTACTTTGTTCTCTGTATTTTCTGCCTGGTATAACATTTCACAATATTACTTTGTTCTCTGTATTCTCTGCCTGGTATAACATTTCACACCATTACTTTGTTCTCTGTATTCTCTGCCTGGTATAACATTTCACCCCATTACTTTGTTCTCTGTATTCTCTGCCTGGTATAACATTTAACAATATTACTTTGTTCTATATATTTTCTGCTTGGTATAACATTTCACCCCATTACTCTGTTGTGTATATTCTCTGCCTGGTGTAACATTTCACCCCATTACTTTGTTGTGTATATTCTCTGCCTGGTGTAACCTTTCACAATATTACTTTGTTCTCTGTATTATCCGCCTACTATAACATTTAACAATATTACTTTGTTCTATATATTTTCTGCCTGGTATAACATTTCACACCATTGCTTTGTTCTCTGTATTTTTTGCTTGGTATAACATTTCACCCCATTACTTTGTTGTGTATATTCTCTGCCTGGTATAACATTTAACAATATTACTTTGTTCTCTGTATTCTCTGCCTGGTATAACATTTCACACTATTACATTGTTATTTATATTTTCTGCCTGGTATAACATTTAACAATATTACTTTGTTCTCTGCATTCTCTGCCTGGTATAACATTTCACACTATTACATTGTTATTTATATTTTCTGCCTGGTATAACATTTCACAATATTACTTTGTTCTCTCTATTTTCTGCCATAATAGATTAAACTGTGTTTGTATTAAATTAAACTGCAGTTTAGGAGATGGTAAAAATTTTTCTAATTTATAACTTTTCTGTTTTGCAGACAGATCGAGTGTCACTTGTGATAATTATAGGAAATGACTTTAAGATGACTCTCACACCAATAAGTTCTCAGAATCGCTTCAGTAATATGTTAGAGACTTAACATTATTTATCTTACTTCTGAAATAAACTTAACGTCAATGAATGCAAAATATTTATCAAGCAAATATTTCGTTCGGCTTGGCTTCTCTGAGTGCGGTATAAAAGTGACGTTAAATACCTACTATGCAGTCAAATGAGGGTTGGCGGAAGGTGCCGTTGGGTAGCTTCTATCCCTGTAGTATATCAGTTCTACATTAGGAAGGATTGTACGCGAATAACACTTTCGTATATCTTCGCGAAACTTATTGAAACATTACAATAATGAAGAGCTCTTAACGCACATTACAATAATGAAGAGCTCTTAACGCACATTACAATAATAAAGAGCTCTTAACGTAACATTACAATAATGAAGAGCTCTTAATGTAACATTACAATAATGAAGAGCTCTTAATGTAACATTACAATAATGAAGAGCTCTTAACGCACATTACAATAATGAAGAGCTCTTAACGTAACATTACAATAATGAAGAGCTCTTAATGTAACATTACAATAATGAAGAGCTCTTAACGCACATTACAATAATGAAGAGCTCTTAACGCACATTACAATAATGAAGAGCTCTTAACGCAACATTAAAATATTGAAGAGCTCTTAACGTAACATTACAATAATGAAAAGCTCTCAACGTAACATTACAATAATGAAAAGCTCTTAACGTAACATTACAATAATGAAGAGCTCTTAACGCAACATTACAATAATGAAGAGCTCTCAACGCAACATTACAATAATGAAGAGCTTTTAACGTAACATTACAATAATGAAAAGCTCTTAACGAAACATTACAAAAATTAAGAGCTCTTAACGTAACATTACAATAATGAAGAGCTCTTAACGTAACATTACAATAATGAAGAGCTCTTAGCGTAACATTACAATAATGAAGAACTCTCAACGCAACATTACAATAATGAAGAGCTCTCAACGGAACATTACAAAAATGAAGAGCTCTTAACGCACATTACAATAATGAAGAGCTCTTAACGCACATTACAATAATGAAGAGCTCTTAACGCAACATTACAATAATGAAGAGCTCTCAACGCAACATTACAATAATGAAGAGCTTTTAACGTAACATTACAATAATGAAAAGCTCTTAACGAAACATTACAAAAATTAAGAGCTCTTAACGTAACATTACAATAATGAAGAGCTCTTAACGAAACATTACAATAATGAAGAGCTCTTAACGTAACATTACAATAATGAAGAGCTCTTAGCGTAACATTACAATAATGAAGAACTCTCAACGCAACATTACAATAATGAAGAGCTCTCAACGGAACATTACAAAAATGAAGAGCTCTTAACGGAACATTACAATAATGAAGAGCTCTCAACGCAACATTACAATAATGAAGAACTCTTAACGGAGCATTACAATAATGAAGAGCTCTCAACGCAACATTACAATAATGAAAAGCTCTTAACGAAACATTACAATAATGAAGAGCTCTTAACGTAACATTACAATAATGAAGAGCTCTTAGCGTAACATTACAATAATGAAGAACTCTTAACGGAGCATTACAATAATGAAGAGCTCTCAACGCAACATTACAATAATGAAGAGCTCTTAACGCAACATTACAATAATGAAGAGCTCTTAACGCAACATTACAATAATGAAGAGCTCTTAACGCAACATTACAATAATGAAAAGCTCTTAACGAAACATTACAAAAATGAAGAGCTCTTAACGTAACATTACAATAATGAAGAGCTCTTAGCGTAACATTACAATAATGAAGAACTCTTAACGGAGCATTACAATAATGAAGAGCTCTCAACGCAACATTACAATAATGAAGAGCTCTCAACGGAACATTACAATAATGAAAAGCTCTTAACGAAACATTACAAAAATGAAGAGCTCTTAACGGAACATTACAATAATGAAGAGCTCTCAACGGAACATTACAATAATGAAGAGCTCTCAACGCAACATTACAATAATGAAGAGCTCTCAACGCAACATTACAATGATGAAGAGCTCTTAACGGAACATTACAATAATGAAGAGCTCTCAACGCAACATTACAATAATAAAGAGCTCTCAACGCAACATTACAATAATGAAGAGCTCTTAACGGAACGTTACAATAATGAAGAGCTCTTAACGGAACATTACAATAATGAAGAGCTCTTAACGTAACATTACAATAATGAAGAGCTCTCAACGCAACATTACAATAATGAAGAGCTCCCAACGCAACATTACAATAATGAAGAGCTCTTAACGCAACATTACAATAATGAAGAGCTCTTAACGCAACATCACAATAATGAAGAGCTCTTAACGCAACATCACAATAATGAAGAGCTCTTAACGAAATATCACAATAATGAAGAGCTCTTAACGTAACATTACAATAATGAAGAGCTCCCAACGCAACATTACAATAATGAAGAGCTCTCAACGGAACATTACAATAATGAAGAGCTCCCAACGCAACATTACAATAATGAAGAGCTCTTAACGGAACATTACAATAATGAAAAGTTCTTAACGGAACATTACAATAATGAAAAGTTCTTAACGAAACATTACAATAATGAAAAGTTCTTAACGGAACATTACAATAATGAAGAGCTCTTAACGCAACATTACAATAATGAAGAGCTCTTCATTAATTGTAATGTTGTTAGGTAAAATTTCCCCACTACTAGCCTCCAATTGCTTGGGAAATCTTACCCACTTCTTGCCCTTGTTGCCAGGGAAATTTCCCCACATCTTGCCCCACGTTGTTAGGGAAAGTTCCCCTCTTCGTGCTCCCGTTGCTAGGGTAATTTCCCCCAATTCTATCCCCCCCGTTGCTAGGGAAATTTTCCCAACTTCTTGCCCCTGTTGCTAGGGAAAGTTTACAATAATAAGGAGCTCTTAACGTAACATTACAATAATGAGGAGCTCTTAACTTAACCACTCATTCCAAAGACAAATAATAAATTCCAACAAGGTTTTTCTTAGATCGATTTACGTTATTTACTAATATCAGTACCTGACGTCCAAGACACATCCAAACATAGAAGGTTAAATACATTATAATGAAACTATTTGTTTCGTAAATGCAGGTTATTGTTATCTCTGACAGTCCTGATCCTGCAGCTTGACTTTTGTAGCAAAAAATAGAAAAGAAAAGAAAAAAGATCTAAGGCAGTAACATTCCAAACACATCATGCCTCCTTGCTTACTTCGCATGGTCCATCTCTATAAAAGAAAGTCGGCTTCCCACTTTTTACTGCTAAGAAGGTGTCTGATTTTAACAGACCTCTTTGGTAAAGAAAGCATCTGACTTCAACAGATTCCTTAATAAGTTAAAACATATTAAGGCTTCCTCACTTTACATGTACAATTTCACTGAGACACAGAAAGCAGACTGTCTTCTTGGACCAATAATTTTAGCGTCGGTTCTGTAACAAACCCATTATCTAAGTGTTTACCTGAACATCTTTCTCCAGTTCTTTGCAAAAATCTTACCATCATACATCCAAACCACTGTAGAGTTGAAAATAAAATTTGAAATACTGACCTAAACAGGGAAAATGTTAAGTTTGACCAACGTGCTAGAAGACGGCTTGCTTCTTCAAAGAAAAGTACCCGAACTGAACTTAACAATGAAACATCAGTAACAGAGATAAATGTATTTATAGAAAAATACAATGTATTTATTTATCTCAGTTACCGTTTTATACAGAATTACAGGATAAAAACTAATATTTCTTTATTGTTTTGTTTCGTAAAGCCCATATAATGCAAAGAAATAAAACGGAAAAACGTCTTGTTTATTTCAAATAAACGCCATCTTCCGAAACACTTAATATACGGAAACAAAAACAACATTTTTTTCAAATGTGGAATTCTGGACATCAAATCGAATTGAAATGAACCAAAATTTTATACAAAACAAATAACTACATAAAAGGAAAAAAATTCGACATGTCCAGTCACCACTTCCACAAAAATCACTACAAGCTAACCAGTTTTTTTAATCATCTGTGTCCTCACGAGAATTCGAAGTTCCGGACTCACGTAAACGTTGTCGACAATTTTCAGAAGACAACTGAAGAGGTAACCTGGCAAGGCCAGGTGGGTTAAGGACAAGTAATCTGAGGGTCGCGGGTTCGAATCCCCGTCGCACCAGACACGCTCGCCCTTTCAGCCATGGGAGCGTTATAATGTGACGGTCAGTCCCACTATTCGTTGGTAAAAGAATAGCCCAAGAGTTGACGGTGGGTGGTAATGAGCAGCTAGTGCAGATAGCCCTTGAATAGCTTTGCGCGAAATTCAAAACAAACTGAAGAGGGTTGGTTCATGAATGTGATAGAATTAGTTGTTTTTTTATTTCAAGTCTTGTAACAGTTTTTTCTGTTTACTGTGCTTTTTATTCTAACCTGTTAATGGCTACATACGATATTGTTTTCTTTCATTACTATTGATAAGACACTTTAGGAAAATGATAAATCGGTTCATGTGTAATTTTATATTATTATTTATTATTTTACATTATTCCTGGGTTCGATCTTTTAGCTTTTTTTTTCCTATGTCCAGAACTCGCCTTCGAACTGTCAGAACAGGTGGATATTCTTTCACCCATCAGTAAATTTCTCTTAATGTCGATCGTGAGAGTGACCAGTTGTCAAGATGTGAAATTTACTTAAAATTTGTTAATTGTTCATTTTGAAATAAACGTTTTTCTGATACGTTCAAATACAGTTTCTAAGTTTATCCAAGGCCAATTTGGTTTACTCTCTTGCTAAAATAGGTTGCGAGACTATTAACATCTATTTTACTGTACAACAAAGCAAAACTTACTACCAGCATGTGTAAACAGACTCTGGCGGATTATTGTTTGTTCGCATATCAAACGTAGGTGTTCACAATTGGGAAAAATAGTTTCTTTATGTGAGTTTTTCAAAACTGTATAACTGCACCGTATTAGGAATTATAAAAATAACTAGTTCGTGAATGTGAACTTGAATATGATTCTTAGTGTGAGTTTTTATCAATAACTATTTAAAAAGTAACAGATAACTATTATAGAAACCAAAATTTGTTAAATCACCAAACACTGAAACACGAACAAACGTTGTTTGTTAAAGGAAAGAATGACAACTTAAATCTACATTTAACTGAGAAAGAGAAAAGGCTTAAGCCTAATGCAGTTAGGGTTAAGTGTAACACGATTAGGTCTAAAGCAAATAGCAAGTAGCTATGGTTAATGGAAATTGTGTACAAGCAAGTAACTTGAACAATAATTCTTATAATCAGGTGTCACTAGTAGTAGTGTTTCGAAATTCTATAATACGTCATTAAGTAACTGACGTTATATATGTATTCAAAGAAGACATTTTTAAGACGACTGTCAAAATGGGAGTTACGGGTACATCATTACAAATCACAGAACTGTTAAGAGGTTGTATGTGTGTAGCAAAATGGAAGTGAGGGATATGCCATTAGAACATTCAAAAACTGTTATGAAGATGATAAGTGTTGATATGATGTAATAAACTGAATTCTCCGAACGTTGCTATCACTGATTAGTATAATTGTGTTCTAGTTTGGATTAACATGTATAACTTACTACTGCATTCTTCAGTCTAGAAACTACAAGACGAAAGGAATAAAACAACATGGAACGTCAGTTATTGGTACACAATAACATTGAATGTTTATCTTTTGTTGCCACCCGCCAATACAGCGGTAAGTCTACGGATTTACAACGCTAAAATAAGGGGTTCGATTCCCCTCGATGGGCTCAGCAGATAGCCTGATGTGGCTTTGTTATAAAAAAACACATTTTTTTTTTTGAATTTTTTCGCGAAGCTACACGAGGCCTATCTGCGCTAGCCGTCCCTAATTTTGCAGTGTAAGACTAGAGGGAAGGCAGATGGTCATCATCACTCTCCGTCAACTCTTGGGCTACTCTTTTATCAACAAATAGTAGAATTTACTGAAATATTATAACGTCCTCACGGCTAAAAGGAGGAACATGTTTGGGGTGACGGGTTTAATGTTTATCATAACGTCCTCACGGCTGAAAGGAGGAGCATGTTTGGGGTGACGGGTTTAATGTTTATCCTGAACATTAGTAAACCATTTCAACATCGCATACAGCATATGATACGAGAGTAACCAATACAACACTTAACATAATTATTTGAGAATAAGTTTGTTAGGTGATTAAGATCGTGTACATCTGTTTACTAATACTGTATTATTAAATACAACAACAGAAATACACAGATTCCGGATATAACTACCTTACTGAAACTACATTTTTATAAAGTGAAATATCCTGGAACTTATTAATCAAAAGATACAAGATGAAGTAATTTTGATATTTATGATAAATATGAAATATAAGTGAAGAATTATAGTTACTTTGGAAAATTTACAAGAAACTCGAAACTCGACAAGTAACACATTTTGTTTTTTTGTACGAATAATTAAATCAACATTCTTGTATTGTTTGATAGTAAAAACAAACCAATATGTAAGGAAACTATCACATAAACACCTTTCAGTATATCATATCTTACCAATACATGAAACATTATTGGAAATTCTAAAATGTTTTAAATACTATTGAATATTGAGTGGATGATCAATATTTTGCTTCCTTATAAAAAATTCGGTGACATCAAATGAGGATGTTATTATTATATTCTACCATTCTTAATATTCAATTACATTAGAAGAGGTTTCCTGGATATCATCTTTTTAAAAAAATACTTGAAAAATAGCTACTTGCGCAGTCTTAAAAACATCTAATGAAAAATAGCCACTTTCGCAGTCTTAAAAACATCTAATGAAAAACAGCCACTTTCGCAGTCTTAAAAACATCTAATGAAAACAGCCACTTGCGCAGTCTTAAAAACATCTAATGAAAAATAGCCACTTTCGCAGTCTTAAAAACATCTAATGAAAAACAGCCACTTTCGCAGTCTTAAAAACATCTAATGAAAAACAGCCACTTGCGCAGTCTTAAAAACATCTAATGAAAAATAGCCACTTTCGCAGTCTTAAAAACATCTAATGAAAAATAGCCACTTTCGCAGTCTTAAAAACATCTAATGAAAAATAGCCACTTTCGCAGTCTTAAAAACATCTAATGAAAAATAGCCACTTTCGCAGTCTTAGAAACATCTAATGAAAAATAGTCACTTGCGCAGTCTTAAAAACATCTAATGAAAAACAGCCACTTTCGCAGTCTTAAAAACATCTAATGAAAAACAGCCACTTGCGCAGTCTTAAAACATCTAATGAAAATAGCCACTTTCGCAGTCTTAAAACATCTAATGAAAAATAGCCACTTTCGCAGTCTTAAAACATCTAATGAAAATAGCCACTTTCGCAGTCTTAAAACATCTAATGAAAATAGCCACTTTCGCAGTCTTAGAAACATCTAATGAAAAATAGTCACTTGCGCAGTCTTAAAAACATCTAATGAAAAACAGCCACTTTCGCAGTCTTAAAAACATCTAATGAAAAACAGCCACTTGCGCAGTCTTAAAAACATCTAATGAAAAATAGCCACTTGCGCAGTCTTAAAAACATCTAATGAAAAATAGCCACTTTCGCAGTCTTAAAAACATCTAATGAAAAATAGCCACTTTCGCAGTCTTAGAAACATCTAATGAAAAATAGTCACTTGCGCAGTCTTAAAACATCTAATGAAAAACAGCCACTTGCGCAGTCTTAAAAACATCTAATGAAAAACAGCCACTTGCGCAGTCTTAAAACATCTAATGCTGTTGACATTTTCAAAAGCCCTGAATCCTTCAAAGAAAAAAATATATGCATTGGGAAAATAAAGCGCGTGCTAATAGTGTTTGAAGACATGGCACGTGACATAAATGTGCGTTCAAGTACGAGATAGCAGGAAACTTTTGAATGTTCGGGAATCCGTCATGAATCACACGTACACGTGAGATGGAATGAGGGTTTTTGTTTGTTTTTGAATTTCGCGCAAAGCTACACGAGGGCTATTTGGGATAGCCGTCCCTAATTTAGCAGTGTAAGACTAGAGGGAAGGCTGCTAGTCATCACCACCCACCGCCAACTCTTGGGCTGCTCTTTTACCAACAAATAGTGGGATTGACCGTCACATTATAACGTCTCCACGGCTGAAAAGGCGAGCATGTTTGGTGCGACGGGGATTCGAACCCGCGACCTTCGGATTACGAGTTATATTGATTTCAACTTCAAATAAACAATTCATTGAATCACAGAAGACATGTATCATCAAATAAACAATTCATTGAATCACAGAAGACATGTATCATCAAATAAACAATTCATTGAATCACAGAAGACATGCATCATCAAATAAACAATTCATTGAATCACAGAAGACATGCATCATCAAATAAACAATTCATTGAATCACAGAAGACATGCATCATCAAATAAACAATTCATTGAATCACAGAAGACATGCATCATCAAATAAACAATTCATTGAATCACAGAAGACATGCATCATCAAATAAACAATTCATTGAATCACAGAAGACATGCATCATCAAATAAACAATTCATTGAATCACAGAAGACATGCATCATAAAATAAACAATTCATTGAATCACAGAAGACATGCATCATAAAATAAACAATTCATTGAATCACAGAAGACATGCATCATCAAATAAACAATTCATTGAATCACAGAAGACATGCATCATCAAATAAACAATTCATTGAATCACAGAAGACATGCATCATCAAATAAACAATTCATTGAATCACAGAAGACATGCATCATCAAATAAACAATTCATTGAATCACAGAAGACATGCATCATCAAATAAACAATTCATTGAATCACAGAAGACATGCATCATCAAATAAACAATTCATTGAATCACAGAAGACATGCATCATCAAATAAACAATTCATTGAATCACAGAAGACATGTATCATCAAATAAACAATTCATTGAATCACAGAAGACATGCATCATCAAATAAACAATTCATTGAATCACAGAAGGCATGCATCATCAAATAAACAATTCATTGAATCACAGAAGACATGCATCATCAAATAAACAATTCATTGAATCACAGAAGACATGCATCATCAAATAAACAATTCATTGAATCACAGAAGACATGCATCATCAAATAAACAATTCATTGAATCACAGAAGACATGTATCATCAAATAAAATATTTATTGAATCACAGAAGACATGTATCATCAAATAAACAATTCATTGAATCACAGAAGACATGTATCATCAAATAAACAATTCATTGAATCACAGAAGACATGTATCATCAAATAAACAATTCATTGAATCACAGAAGACATGTATCATCAAATAAACAATTCATTGAATCACAGAAGACATGTATCATCAAATAAACAATTCATTGAATCACAGAAGACATGCATCATCAAATAAACAATTCATTGAATCACAGAAAACATGTATCAGCAAATAAACAATTCATTGAATCACAGAAGACATGTATCAGCAAATAAACAATTCATTGAATCACAGAAGACATGCATCATCAAATAAACAATTCATTGAATCACAGAAGACATGTATCATCAAATAAACAATTCATTGAATCACAGAAGACATGTATCATCAAATAAACAATTCATTGAATCACAGAATATGTGTATTGTGTTTGGTTTTAGAAATCAGTTTCGGTTTTAATAAAGTTCTATTAAGCTAAATTATATAGACATCCTTAAGTTCAGTAACACATTCAGAAACTCTGCACCTTCTTCGTCACTCCTGCACGCGGATTTTGGCAGTTTACAGAAGTTTATAGGAAAACAAGCCTCGTGCCTGTAAAGATTTAAAATTCAACTGCACGTGATGTTTCACAAAATGATTGAAACTACAAGAAAGTTTGGTTTCTCTCACGAGGTGTTTCACAAAATGATTGAAACTACAAGAAAGTTTGGTTTCTCTCACGTGGTGTTTCACAAAATGATTGAAACTACAAGAAAGTCTGGTTTCTCTACAAAGAGCGTTGCTTAGTATAAAGACAATAGTATATTTAGTATATATAAAGACTATTTATGTGATGGACGCCGTCTTCTGCCCTCTTATTCAGTTCAAACAAAAACGAGATCATACGATTCAAAAGAAAGCCATGATAAGACACTATTAATATATAGAGAGGCCTGTGCCTGTCTAATCTTTCTTAAATACTTACATAATACGATAGAATCCAGGCCCGGTATGGCCTGGTGGTTAGGACGCTTGATTTGCAATATGAGGGTCGCGGGTTACAATCCCCGTTACATAAATATGCTCGCCTTCAGCCGTGGGGGCGTTGTAAAGTTACAGTCAATCGCACTATTCGTTGGTAAAACAGTAGCCCAAGAGTTGGCGGTGGACGGTGGGTGGTGATAACTAGTTGTCTTTCCTTTAAGCGAAATTCAAAACAAACAAACAAAACAATAGCGTCCTTCATTTTAGAGCATATCGATACTTGGTATAAGGCTTCTAGTGGTTGTTGTGCCATAAATCTCTCTCTAATCCAAAGTAGAAAAAAATCATAATCTACGCTAAAAGAGAAACCGCTGTGTAAAAACACACTTTAGAGCCAACATTATTAATAACCTGTTATTATAATTATTATTCCTATTTACGTGGAATGTCTCAAACAGAAAAATCAGCATCTCATGATGTAACTTGGAATGTCTCAAACAGGAAAATCAGCATCTAATGATGTAGCTTGGAATGTCTCAAACAGGAAAATCAGCATCTAATGATGTAACTTGGAATGTCTCAAACAGGAAAATCACCATCTAATGATGTAACTTGCTGCTTCTTTAATATAACAAACTTTTCCAAAACGTGTTACATCATTACGTGTGTCTTCTTTAAAATTGCAATGAGGCCCAACAAAATTCAACCTACGCCTGATGAAAGCTAACAAAATTCAGTTTACACCTGATGATATCTAACAAAATTCAACCTTCGCCTGATAAAGCTAACAAAATTCATCCTACGCCTGATAAGGCCTAACGAAATTCAACTTAACCTGATGAGCTCTAACAAAATTCAACTTACCCTGATGAGCTCTAACAAAATTCAACTTAACCTGATGAGCTCTAACAAAATTCAACTTAACCTGATGAGCTCTAAAAAAATTCAACTTACCCTGATGAGCTCTAACAAAATTCAACTTACCCTGATGAGCTCTAACAAAATTCAACTTACCCTGATGAGCTCTAACAAAATTCAACTTAACCTGATGAGCTCTAAAAAAATTCAACTTACCCTGATGAGCTCTATCAAAATTCAACTTACCCTGATGAGCTCTAACAAAATTCAACTTACCCTGATGAGCTCTAACAAAATTCAACTTACGTCTAATGTGGTAAAACAATATTCAACCAAGTATATCAGCTTTCGAAGAAATTTAAATGTTACATATTTTTAGGAGAATAAAGTATTCATAGAATAGGAGAATATAGGAGAATAAATAATTTATTAGTACTTCGTTCTTTAAAAGAAAACATCTAAAACAAAATAAAATACATATGAGCAAATCCAGCGGAGAAATATTATACAGAAAATACGATAAATAAATGATTACCTTTATAGAAATAGTAGAAACGCAGTTAAACTGCTACTTTAGGTCTTTATCATTTGGGTTCCTTTAACTAAGAGGGTTTGAAAAAATAAAATTTAATTAATATATTCTTCGTTCTTCATAAAAGATAGATTATTAGATTAGGTTATAAATAACCGAACAGAAATGCTAATTGAAGATCACGCTTCAAATATTAACTGGAACTGTTTCAAGACGAAAGTGTAACGAAACAGTAAAATAACCTCCGTATTACAAAGCTTCGGAATATGCTTTCTGAACAACTTAGTCACGTAAACCTTAAAATTGCACATATATTACTATGAAAGCTCAATACACCTTCATGAATTCACAGTTGTACCGTTCACGAAACTAAAGATCTCCCTTTTAAGCACGTATAGTGCGCTGTAATTGATGAGGAAAACAGTAAATGCGTTTTAACGAACCTGATTAAGTGATAATGTGTTGAGGATTGCTTCCACTAGATCCATAACTAACTTCAGAATTTCGTGAAAAAAAAACTCATTTCCTACTTTGATATTAGTACGCTTAAAATATTTTAAAACCTGACCCTCCTTTCAAGTTTATTCAACAAATTTAGAATAATCACATTATAATGGAACTCTTGCTTATATGATACTAGAAAAGCTGTTTTATTCGCGATGTGCAACCTCCAACTTCGCAAAATTTTTATCCTGTGTATATGTAGATTTGCAATAGGGATTACGATTTTCCAGTTTCGCCTCCGTTTTCCGTAACGGATAACTTTATATTTACTCATACTCGGATAACAGATACGACATCATAAATAAGCCACATGCGGATCTAATGCACTGGCGCCACAGCTAATTAAAAATAACCTTTTTACTTACGAAATAGTATAAATGATCTTCCAAAAAAATAGCTTTTAGACTAAATAGGTAAATCCAGAAACATCATTACGATTACTTTAAACTCACCGTTACAAAGAACGTGAAGGTTTCGAACCCAAAACAAACGTTTCTTACATTTATGACGTAAGTAGAAACAGGTAAACTTTTTTGTCGTTTATAAAACTAAAAAATAGCTGACAAGAAAACAAACAACAACCTCTGGGTGATTCCAAGGTCCTTTAGAAGGTAAATATATGAAAGGAGTATTGAATTCTTAATAATAAGTTGTAGGCTGACCCTGGTAAAATGTCACTAGGGTCATTCAAGATACAGTTCAAGATGGCGACCTCTACACGTTTATTAATCAGTATCACGTTTTTGTTGTTTGTTATTGAGCACAAAGCTACATAAAGCTCTGCCCACCACGTGCATCGTAACCTGGTGTTTAGCAGTATAAGTTATGATGTTAAATCTGGTGTAAGTCACATATGTAAACTTATGATGTTAAATCTGGCGTAAGTCACATATGTAAACTTATGATGTTAAATCTGGCGTAAGTCACATATGTAAACTTATGATGTTAAATCTGGTGTAAGTCACGTATGTAAACTTATGATGTTAAATCTGGTGTAAGTCACATATGTAAAACTTATGCAACAAAAACCACTCCATTTTAACTAAATTTGTTTTCACATCCTTACGCAATAATTCACAGAAGGTATCAGTCGGAGACTTTTATTACATGTTTAACCAAACGTTAAAGCGGACCGTTTTGTTTTTTTTTTTGTCATTCACATAAATACGACTGATTTAGAGCAGCAAAATGATGACGTGGAAGAATGTGCAGACACACTGGAATTGATTAAGCCAAGCAAAGTAGGTTATCAGTTTCTGACTCAAGGTTTCAATAAATCATAAGGCTGGACAGTTATTATTCACTGTCAACTTTTGAAGACTTCTTACTCTGTTTTACCAACCATTGTGCCCTAAATGAACAAATAACGCGGGGTGGTGATATTATGAATGAATATTCGCTGTAATATTTTGATGAATGCTATAAGTGTAGTTACCAGTTTGGCCACTACACATTAGATTTTATTGTTTTAAGTCGTTTTCACACCTAAGGCGCTTTTGGCTATATCGTTATCACTGACTGCCTGTGGGTAACTGAGTCTGTAGTACGAAGTTGCACATTTCTTATTATCTCACGAAGAACGAAATTTACCATTCTGACTTAACGCCACGTAATTAGTTGTTTGTTTGTATCTATGCAGAAAACTGTACAGTGGGCTATCTGTGCTGTGCCCACTACCGGTATTGAAACCCTACTTTTATCTTTAAACTCCACAGACATAACGCTGACCTCCATACAGTATATAGTAAGACAACGTCAAATTCGCTTACATAAGCACGACAACATTTCACTAACATAAGCACAACAACACTAAAATAAGCACAAATAGTTTTCGCATTAACACTTCGTCATAAAATTAATCTTAAACGGATTTGTCGCTCGGTAGTTAAATGAGAAGTTTCATGTCCTACAGCCCTAAAATTCAGAACTAAATCCCTGCGATGAATAATGCAGAAATAGCCTATTGTTAGCTTTTTATTTAACAATTAACAAACTTGAATATTACTTAAAATAATTATACTTTTATTTATAAACCTGTCCACAGTCTGTGCTTATCTTGGGATGAAACCTAATTTTACTTTTCCCAACAGAATTTAAACGAATCCTTCATTAAGGGAAGTTACGGCATTAACATTCTTTTATACAGAGTCATATAATTCGGGTGAGAAGTAAACAAAAACGCGTTACTGGTGTCGCGTTACTGAGAAATGAGTGAATCCAAGTCGTTATCATGTTATACTCGGCCGAGAATACCAGGTGTAGAATATCACATTGCCAATAAAAATATCTGTAACTTCTACACTCACGTGCAGAAAAAAAGATAGACATCTCTGTCACACCACAGGAAAAAAACTGAGCTTAACTAATTAATAAGATATTTTGTGATCTTGGAAATAGAGTTTGTTTGTTTGTTCTGAATTTCTTGCAAAGCTACACGAGGACTATCTGCGCGAGCCGTCCCTAAATTAACAGTGTAAGACAAGAAGGAAAGCAGCTAGTCAGCACCACCCACCGCCAACTGTTGGGCTACTCTTTTACGAAAGAATGATGGGATTAATCGTGACTTTATAACGCCCCAACCATAAGGAAAATCAAAGATATTAACCAAGAAGTAACTTGCAAAACTTGAAATCCCAAACAAACATAGAGACACGATGGTTTATCTGCTTGAAACCATTATAAATGATATGAAAGGTTTTCCACAGTGTCAGTTAACACTGGACCAAGCATAGAATATAAACTCGCTGCTAGGGTAAAATAAAAGTAACAAATAATTAATTTTAATACGTTACAAAGAAGCTCAGTTTTAATATTACATAATCAGGTTTTGAGAGATGGTCTACATAAAGACTGCTACACTTACAATCCAAACTCACAATTTGAAAAGACAAGATATAAGACGGATTAACAAATTAAAGACCAGCTCTCCTCTCGAGCCCCGCATGGTCAGGTGGTTATAGCGCTCGACTCGGAATCTGGGGTTCGCGGATTCGAATCCCCGTCACACTAAACACGCTCGCTCTTTCAGCCGTGGGGACGTTATAATACGACGTCCAGTCCCGCTATGTAGAGTAGCCTAAGAGATGGAGGTGGGTGGTGATGACTTGCTGCTTTCCCTCTAGTCTTACACTGTTAAGTTAGGACGGTTAGAGCTGTGAGTGGTTAGCTCTGAGTGGGAAGGTTGATAGTTAAAGCCTTATTATTACATCGTTGGATATACAGTAAGCTACAGTTGGTCTATTTCGCTGTTCCTGGTCAGTGTTCTTTTGTTTCAGGAGAAAACCATCTAGCACTGGATTTCACATATTATATAAAAATAATGAACAATTTGACTATACATAAAATCACAAAACAGAATTATCTTCAAACTACAAACAAAAGAACAAGAACTTTAATGTTTATTATGATACATTACATTTAAAATACACCTAGGTCGAGTAAGTAAAGAAACGTAATATTTTAAACAGAAGAATCTGGAATTTGTTTCTGTTACAAACTGTATCGAGTGATTATGTGGATGGTTCAACATAAACTGTAGCAAAGTTGTAAGCGACAAAGCACGTGGTACACTTTATTCAAATATTAGCAACATAGCATAGCGTGGTAAAGTTTACCAAACATTGGTATCGTTATGTGCGGTAAAGATTACTACATATTAGTATCGTTACGTGTGGTAAAGTTTACTAAATATTAGTATCGTTACGTGTGGTAAAGTTTACTACATATTGGTATCGTTACGTGTGGTAAAGTTTACTAAATATTAGTATCGTTACGTGTGGTAAAGTTTACTAAATATTAGTATCGTTACGTGTTGTAAAGTTTACTACATATTAGTATCGTTACGTGTTGTAAAGTTTACTACATATTAGTATCGTTATGTATGGTAAAGTATACTAAATATTAGTATCGTTACGTGTGGTAAAGTTTACTACATATTAGTATCGTTACGTGTGGTATAGTTTACTAAATATTGGTATCGTTACGTGTTGTAAAGTTTACTAAATATTGGTATCGTTACGTGTGGTAAAGTTTACTACATATTGGTATCGTTACGTGTGGTAAAGTTTACTAAATATTAGTATCGTTACGTGTGGTAAAGTTTACTAAATATTAGTATCGTTACGTGTGGTAAAGTTTACTAAATATTGGTATCGTTACGTGTGGTAAAGTTTACTACATATTGGTATCGTTACGTGTTGTAAAGTTTACTAAATATTAGTATCATTACGTGTGGTAAAGTTTACTAAATATTGGTATCGTTACGTGTGGTAAAGTATACTAAGTATTAGTATCGTTACATGTGGTAAATTTACTGAATATTAGTATCGTTACGTGTGGTAAAGTTTACTAAATATTAGTATCGTTACGTGTGGTAAAGTTTACTAAATATTAGTATCCTTACGTGTGGTAAAGTTTACTAAATATTGGTATCGTTACGTGTGGTAAAGTTTACTAAATATTAGTATCGTTACGTGTGGTAAAGTATACTAAATATTAGTATCGTTACGTGTGGTAAATTTACTGAATATTGGTATCGTTACGTGTGGTAAAGTTTACTAAATATTAGTATCGTTACGTGTGGTAAAGTTTACTAAATATTGGTATCGTTACATGTGGTAAAGTATGATAATTATAAACATAATAACGAATCATCGGTTGCTAAGGGATAGCAAATAATCTAAAGAAAACTAATGAATCAGTTGATAAGTGGCAGTATGTAATTCTAACTAAGCCTGAAACATCCAAAAACTCTATACTAAAACAAATATCGTGTTAGCTGCTAAACGAATGCAATAATTTATAGAATTGGGTGTGTAAAACATCTCACTATATCTTTATTTAATTAGGCCTGAATGCCCTACACGGTACATTTAGTATTATCCAGCTTGGAAGAGTGATAGACAACCAAATCACCTCCTGTCTCTTTGAAACAGGAAAAGAAATACTTAATCTGAAAAGTTATATCTCATTATTGAAACTATTATTAAATAATTCATTGAATGTTTATAAGTAATGAGAAAAAAAGTTATTATTACTCTCGTGACCAAAGACATGACTGGTCATGTGAAAGTTTGACATATACAAACACAACACAACCTGGACTTCGTGTTTACCTGACGTTTATTACCTATGTCAGTTTGTTAAACATAATAAAGACGACAAACCACGTCGACCAAACATCGCTCTGTTTAGTACATTTGTATCTAACGTAGGTTCGAGAGACAGCACGTAATAAATAAACTGAACATTAACGAAACAAATGTTTACTCACAATGATGTAGAGGTTAACAGAAACTTAACCGGCTTCATACTGTTTACAGTAGTTGCTGAACTAAAGAGACTTTTTAAACTACGTCCACTGGGGACAAGGACAGTAGGAATTCTATACAACACTTTATTTCCATACAAAGTGTCCTAATGCGGTACCCCATAATCCATACGTTTCACAAGTCAACAACTACTCCAATTCACAAAACAGAAAATCCTAAGCTTATACCAACTTATACAAGTATCTGTATCACCCCTTGCAATGGGTTTATACCAGTCCAGAGTTAAACATAGACACAGTATGTGATATCCGTTGCCCTAAGTGGTCATTAGCTAAGTAAAACAATTACTAAATATTTATGTCCTTTGGACATCTGGTTAACAGGAATGTTACAACCACATGCAAAATAGTTCCACGTAAATATTATCACAGCTCTGACACCATTAATTGTGTCATAATATTTGATAATATAACTGTGATTAAATGAAAACATGAAAAATTTCAAAATAGAATTATTTTCATTACTAGACAGTTTTTATAATCAAATCATTTACTTAAGTTTCGTAAATATTTACATTTATATGGTTAAACCTGCGACTACCAGTATCATTTAATCCTTTTTTAAGTTCTACAGTTTCTTATAAGAGCTATAATGAACTGTAGAATGTAACTTTGCTGGACACACACGTCAGTTTGATAGTAGATTGTCCAACGGTTTCTGGAGGTTTATGTATGGCTGATTTTTATTTACAAATATATATATATACATACAGCTTAACCTTTCTAAACACTGTATGACCTCTTACGTGTGGGAACCGGCATGGCCACGCGTGTAAGGCGTGCGACTCGTAATCTGAGGGTCGCGGATTCGCATCCCCGTCGCGCCAAACATGCTCGCCCTTTCAGCCGTAGGGGCGTTATAATGTGTCAGTCAATCCCACTATTCGTTGGTAAAAGAGTAGCCCAAGAGTTGGCGGTGGGTGGTGATGACTAGCTTCCTTCCCTCTAGTCTCAAACTGCTAAATTAGGGACGGCTAGCACGGATAGCCCTCTAGTAGCTTTGTGCGAAATTCAAAAACAAACAAACAAATCTTACGTTATCTGGGTCAGTAGAGGAGCTATAGGTGGACGGAGGTTATGTTTTGAACCGTTGTGTATTTCTCAGCAAGATTTCTCGAAAAGGGCTAAATAGATTTGGACAAAGTTGGTACACGTTTGAACTATGACACAGAGTAGAAGTGAATAGTTTTTTCAAAAGCTTCATGGTCAAAGGTTAAGATCACAAAAGTCCAAAAGTTCCTATCTGTTAACATGATAATCGATTTTTCACACAATTTTTGGTCTATCAGTCAGTCAAAAATAATCAGATTTTGATGAAACTAGATGGAAGTATGCGAAATATTATTTATTATTCGTGATTACGAGAAACCTACTTGAAGTAAAAATTTATCTGAGGAATATTAAAACTTTTACTGATAAAGCTGAAAATAATCCATGTCTGTTGATAAAGACGGACATATGGACATGTTTTACTTTCTGAGAACCAAATTTGATCAACGCTGTGTGGCGGAGGGTTACGCTCTACAGAGTGCTAAACCTGGTTCCAGTTCATTCAGAAACAGTGCAAACAGACCACTGTTTATACATTTCTTAATGTCGTCCCAGTTAGATTAGTTTGGGTTTGTTTTGAATTTAGTGCAAAGAAAACTCGTAGGCTACTTGTCCCTAATTCAGCCCTTGGGCTACTCTTTTACCAAAGAATAGTCGGATTGACTATAACATTATAATACCCCCACGGCTGAAAGGGCAAACATGTATGATTCGAACCAGCTTCCCTCTGATTATGAGTCGAGTGCCTTATCCACCTGACCATGGTGGGCCTATTAGTTTTTGTCTTATTTTTATTTTTGTCGTAAGTTTATTTTATTTTATAGTAACAGTTTCAAATACATACAAACATTACTGTTGGTTTGTAACTTGAATGTTAAAGGAATCCAGAAATACAAAATGCTGAAGATTTACTTTATCAAATGCATCGTCTGTAGCCACTTTTTCTCCACGAATACCTGAATTTAGTCATAAGGCTCGGAAATAACCACAATATTAAAAATGAGTTTGTTTGTGTTTATTTATAAAACATAACACAGTAAAGGTATCAAAATGACTTTTTATTCATAAATAAAAATGGTTGAAAATAATTGGAGACATTAAAACGAAAACTATATTCATATGAAGCGAAAACTAAATAATATAGTTTGTACTTCATTTATAGAAACATTTTTAAGTCATTAATTTTTCTCAAGCAAACTAACATTACGTTATGTCCATCCCCGAATCAGAAGCTAGTACCGGTAAGTGTCGCTTCAGAAACTAACATTCTGTTATGTCCATCCCTGAATCAGAAGATAGTACTGGTAAGTGTCGCTTCAGAAACTAACATTACGTTATGTCCATCCCCGAATCAGAAGCTAGTACCGGTAAGTGTCGCTTCAGAAACTAACATTCCGTTATGTCCACCCCTGAATCAGAAGATAGTACTGGTAAGTGTCGCTTCAGAAACTAACATTCCGTTATGTCCATCCCCGAATCAGAAGCTAGTACCGGTAAGTGTCGCTTCAGAAACTACCATTCCGTTATATCCATCCCTGAATCAGAAGCTAGTACCGGTAACTGTCGCTTCAGAAACCGTCAAGAAACACGAGAGCCATCGGCATTTCATCGTCCCTAATTCTGAGCTAATAACTTAGAAGGAAGGCTATCGGTCAACATTACCCACTGCCAATTCTGTGAATACCTCTGGTCCGAAGTGGTTTGGAGAATGCGAACCATTAATTTTCGGATTCACTCGGCCACTCCCAGTTTTAATTCGCAGAAAACTTCTTCACCACACGAATATAGTTATAGCCCAGAATATAGTTATAGTCCAGAATATAGTTATAGTCCAGAACGGAAAGAATGTCTTCAAACCATCGTTTTTCTTGTTTAAGAACCTTTTTAAAACTCGAAATCCAAAATATTAACCAACATATAAAATAGCTTGTTATTTTTAGTTGAATTTCGCACAAAGCTACTCGAGGGCTATCTGTTCCTAATTTAGCAATGTAAGACTAGAGGGTTAGGCTGCTAGTCGTCACCACCCACCGCCAACTCTTGGGCTACTCTTTTACCAACGAATAGTGGGATTGACCGTAACATTATAACGCCCCCACGGCTAAAAGGGGCGAGCATGTTTGACACGACAAGGATGCGTACCCGCGACCCTCAGATTACGAGTCGAACGCCTCAACACGCTTGTCCATGCCGGGCCTATAAAATAGCAATGAGAAGTTAAAAACCAAAATTGGTTTTCAGAGATACGGTTGGTTGTTGTTTTGAAATACTTGTAATTATTGTTTAATTAAAACAATATACACACAAGCTGGTAAAACAATCAACAGCACCAGCTAAGTTGAACTACGAGACACATTAATAAATGATGTAGTCATATTTCATCAAAAGTTATATTAAAAATGACTAAAATATTTTTATTTCCTTACTAATTTCCAACACTCGAAAAGCATTCAAGTGTAGGTCCTGCCACCTAGGAAGTGTTTATGGAAACAAAATTGTAAATATAGTATTTTAATATTAAATAATTAGAGAATTGCTTGAAAATTGTGACCAACAATAAAGATCACAGTGAACAGTTAGTTCACAAACCAAACATTCGGTCATAGTAGTTTAGAGGAGAAAACAAACAAAAACACTCCTAACAAACATTTATATATCTGCTTGTGAAATCAAATATTTAATATAGAAAGTCAAAATCACAAATGTCGTTTTCGAATGAAAAACAGCCTCAACCTTTTGGTCAGCTATAATCTGGTCCAATAAACAGAAAATCTCATTGATACCAACAACAAAAATACACCAAAATTTAAAAAAATGTTTATATTTGTGTTTGTTTGTTTTTTCGTGTTACTGTATACCCATAATGGAACTCGGACAGGATTTAACTGTCTCTACCTGTAGCTTAAAAACATTCATTTGCTTCTCTGTGTTTTTAGTTTTAGATTTCTTTATCTTTCAGTAGCCAGTCTCTTTACTGATACCAGATGAATATCATGTTACACAAACACCAATTCTTAAAAAGAATTTTTATTTCATATTTTGTCTTCCATAACAAGAGTCACTCTATGGTTTACACTTTTCCCAGAAGACAGCTCTCACATGAATTATTCATCATTAAGAAATACGTATTTAGTTTTTGTGGCCATTATTGAAAAATACATACATAGATTCCCGTGGGCCTTACTGAAAAATAAATACCTAGCTTTCTGTGGTTCTTAATTATATATAGATACTTAGTTTTCTGTGGTTCATATTTTGCCAATTTGCTGTTTGTTTAGCTTCAGTAAGAGGTTTTCGGGTGGCTTAAGATAAGTTTCTCCCTGCTAAACCGATTATGTTATGAGCAGAATATTTGTTTGTTTGTTTTGAATTTCGCGCAAAGCTACTCGAGGGCTATCTGCGCTAGCCGTCCCTAATTTAGCAGTGTAAGACTAGAGGAAAGGCAGCTAGCCATCACCACCCACCGCCAACTCTTGGGCTACTCTTTTACCAACGAACAGTGGGATTGACCGACACTATATAACGCCACCACGGCTGAAAGGGCGAGCATGTTTGGTGCAACCCGGATTCGAACCCGCAACCCTCGAATTATGAGTAAGCAAAATATATCTTACACTACTAAATAACAATCGTATACATTAACCCCACATCACACATATAACACACACATAGCGTTGTGTACTCCTGAGAACAAGGTTATCGCTTGTTAAACACAACGGTGTAACACTGATGCTGAGGAACTACTTTATTAAGTCATCATGTATAATCTCCTCTGGAACTGGTATGTTATTCGGTTTCGCTCTTCTAGCACAGCATATTTTAATTCAGGTACACACGCCCCACTATACCTCTGTCAGATGGACATACCTTGTTACACCTACATCAGGTAGATATGATCGCCTGATTCAAGATTTCAAACTAAAGCTACCTTATTACCTTTGTATACATAACAATTTAGTAAGTAACTAGTTTTTAACTTTAATACAAATACACCAGTTACTATAAAACTAGCTTCCTCTTTCTAAACGCTTGAAAGACACGCAATACAACAATTCTAGTCTTAAAATTACCCATTTGTACATTATTACAACAGCCAAAAAGAAACCCATTCGATACGCTAAACGATGTAGTCTACAAGTGGTAAGTTAAAGGTTACTCGTCACCATGGTAACGTTATCATAGATGCACAGGCTGAACACACCAGAGCTACTAGTGTTAGACTAGTGAGTTCAAGACAGTATGACCTTAACTAGAAAATATCTCATTGGGTAATTGGACAAGTATTCCCCAAAAAAGGATTAATCAAGAGAAAAAATGGCTTCAGTTTTGATCTCGGATCCTTCAGAATTTCAACTATAAGATTTAGACGAAGATTTTAAGAATTTCATATGTGAGAAAAAAATAACTAGGAGTTAAAAATGCTGGCGATAACTAAAGTTCCTCTCATTTTCGCAAATATTAACTTTCTAATATATTTGCTATCAACTGTATCAACACATACACAACTTACAAAAATATTTCATGCCAGCGTATAGCCCATCAAAACTGTTTGGGTAAGTACTACCAATCCCACTATTCGTTGGTAAAAGAGTAACCCAAGAGTTGGCGGTGGGTGGTGACGACTAGCTGCCTTCCCTCTAGTCTTACACTGCTAAATTAGGGACGGCTAGCGCAGATTGTCCTCATCTCTGCGCGAAATTCAAAAGAAAAACAAACAAGCCTCTTTCTTAGTGAAATTCAATTTCTCAAAATTTCTATATTTCTATTTGCTATTAAATGTGAAGTTAGGGTGCATATAGGTTAGGGAGTGGGAAGGGCGGGTATGTTTGGTGCGACGAGAATTCGAACCCGCGACCTTCAGATTACAAGTCTTAACCCACCCGACTATGCCGGGCCATGAAAGAGGCAGAAATATGCAGTCTAGGCTGTCACACAAGTCGGTATATTCGTTTGGGAGCAATCAAAATCAAGAACACAGCATATTCACAGAATAATTGTTGATAAAAATCAGTTAGATTAACAACTAATTGTATTTTTACTTTCACGTTAAAACTTTAAGTACTTGGCTCTAGAGTCTAGCCTAAGAGATTCCACATTTCGTCTTTACTTTTGTCTTCTTTTGCCAACACTCACAACACTTATAAGGTTTCAGGACTTCCTTGAATCCTCGTCAATAAAATCGTAATGGGAAGACATTTTATAATGCCATCTATTGATTAAAATGTTAACTATATAAGCTTAGTGGGACATGACTTATTTATACAGTCTCGTAACTCATGACTGATACAGTGATGTAATTAATTATATGTGGTGATTTTAACGTACTTATTATGAAATAAATGACAACGTAAATAGTAATTATGTCTTGTTAGTAAACAGGTAAAAAAATTACATTTTGAGTTTAAAAGATGTTAACCTGAATAAGCCATATAACAATGTTGTACTTTCCATGTATGGATTACACCTGAATCTTCATCATTTCAATTTTTGTTCTAATTGTGATCTACAGTAAAGTAAGTATTGCAGTCATCTCTAGCCACAAGTGAGTGTGTGTGTGTGTATAACACATTTGCGTTTATCGTAAATTTCTCTATCAAATGCTTCAAACCTCATGTCTTCAGAAAGGCTTTTGTCCGAGGAGTCTGGATTACATATTTTATAACCTAACAAGTATGCTACACGATGATAGAAGGTTGTTTTCGACTAGCAATCTGAGGGTCGTGGGTTCGAATCCCCGTCAAATCAAAAATGTTTGCTCATTCAGCATTAGGGGGTATTATAATGTAATGGTCAATCCAACTATTCATTGGTAATAGGGTAGCTCAAGAGTTGGCGGTGGGTGGTGATGAATAGCTGACTTCCCTCTAGTCTTACACTGCTAAATTAGGGACGGCTAGCGCAGATAGCCCTCGTGTAGTTTTGCGCGAAATTCAAAAACAAACAACATTTTCGCGGAGTTCTATCAAATAAAGTTATGTCCACGTGAGTCTGATTGTCCGAGTTATCGATCTGACATACAAGAGTTTAAGTGGCGTGTGTGAAAATGATAGAATAAATAAAATTCAGGCGAAAGACACGAAAACTACTGCAAACGTTCTGCAGGTTCCTACTAGTTAAAAATAATAATGTGTGGTGTGGGTACGGTAGTGAGAAAGCCATTTAACACGTCATCCACGCGGTCATCAACTCAGGCGACGTATCTGTCGCGTGCTCGAACTTAGTGACGTTTCTAGAATAAAAGACTTATGTCAACAAGATGAAAAAACAAAACAAAAAAATGGCTGCAACCCATGTCTACCATATGACCCCAAATCCTTTAAGGTACATAACATCTGTTGGTTAAAATAAGGGATCCAAGCCATGTCTACCATATGCCCAAAAATACTTTTTGGTACATAACATCTGTTGGTTAAAATAAGGGATCCAAGCTATGTCAGCCATATGCCCACAAATCATTTAAGGTACATAACATCTGTTGGTTAAAATAAGGCATCCATGCCATGTCTACCATATGCTCACAAATCATTTAAGGTACATAACACCTGTTGGTTAAAATAAGGGATCCAAGCTATGTCTACCATATGCCCACAAATCATTTGAGGTACATAACATCTGTTGGTTAAAATAAAGGGCCAAGCTATGTCTACCATATGCCCACAAATCATTTGAGGTACATAACATCTGTTGGTTAAAATAAGGGATCCAAGCTATGTCTACCATATGCCCACAAATCCTTTAAGGTACATAACATCTGTTGGTTAAAATAAGGGATCCAAGCCATGTCTACTATATGCTCACAAATCATTTAAGGCACATAACATCTGTTGGTTAAAATAAGGGATCCAAGCTATGTCTACCATATGCCCACAAATCATTTAAGGTACATAACATCTGTTAGTTAAAATAAGGGATCCAACCCATGTCTACTATATGCCCACAAATCATTTAAGGTACATAACATCTGTTGGTTAAAATAAGGGATCCAAGCTATGTCTGCCATATGCCCACAAATCTTTTAAAGGTACATAACATCTGCTGGTTAAAATAAGGCATCCAAGCCATGTTTACCATATGCTCACAAATCATTTAAGGTACATAACATCTGTTGGTTAAAATAAGGGATCCAAGCTATGTCTGCCATATGCCCACAAATCTTTTAAAGGTACATAACATCTGTTGGTTAAAATAAGGCATCCAAGCCATATTTACCATATGCTCACAAATCATTTAAGGTACATAACATCTGTTGGTTAAAATAAGGCATCCAAGCCATGTCTACCATATGCCCACAAATCATTTAAGGTACATAACATCTGTTGGTTAAAATAAGGGATCCAAGCTATGTCTGCCGTATGCCCACAAATCTTTTAAAGGTACATAACATCTGCTGGTTAAAATAAGGCATCCAAGCCATGTTTACCATATGCTCACAAATCATTTAAGGTACATAACATCTGTTGGTTAAAATAAGGGATCCAAGCTATGTCTGCCATATGCCCACAAATCATTTAAGGTACATAACATCTGTTGGTTAAAATAAGGCATCCAAGCCATGTCTACCATATGCCCACAAATCATTTAAGGTACATAACATCTGTTGGTTAAAATAAAGGGCCAAGCTATGTCTACCATATGCCCACAAATCATTTGAGGTACATAACATCTGTTGGTTAAAATAAGGGATCCAAGCCATGTCTACCATATGCTCACAAATCATTTAAGGTACATAACATCTGTTGGTTAAAATAAGGGATCCAAGCTATGTCTACCATATGCTCACAAATCATTTAAGGTACATAACATCTGTTGGTTAAAATAAGGGATCCAAGCTATGTCTACCATATGCTCACAAATCATTTAAGGTACATAACATCTGTTGGATAAAATAAGGGATCCAAGCTATGTCTACCATATGCCCACAAATCATTTAAGGTACATAACATCTGTTGGTTAAAATAAGGGATCCAAGCTATGTCTACCATATGCCCACAAATAATTTGAGGTACACAACATCTGTTGGTTAAAATAAAGGGCCAAGCTATGTCTACCATATGCCCACAAATCATTTGAGGTACATAACATCTGTTGGTTAAAATAAGGGATCCAAGCTATGTCTACCATATGCCCACAAATCCTTTAAGGTACATAACATCTGTTGGATAAAATAAGGGATCCAAGCCATGTCTACTATATGCTCACAAATCATTTAAGGTACATAACATCTGTTGGTTAAAATAAGGGATCCAAGCCATGTCTACCATATGCTCACAAATAATTTAAGGTACATAACATCTGTTGGTTAAAATAAGGGGTCCAAACTATGTCTACCATATGCCCACAAATCCTTTAGAGGTACATAACATCTGTTGCTTAAAATAAGGGATCCAAGCCATGTCTACCATATGCCCACAAATCATTTGAGGTACATAACATCTGTTGGTTTAAATAAGGGGTCCAAGCTATGTCTACCACACGCCCACAAATACTTTAAAGGTACATAACATCTGTTGGTTAAAATAAGGGGCCCAAAGACAGCTGAGACAATACTATAGAATAATTAAAAACCTTTCGGGGGTGGGCGGATATAAAGAAACACCTACAACAATATGTTCACATAGTCTTCCCCAGACCATACTGAAAATTAGGTGCATCTGAGAGCGCTGGGTGTCGAGAACCCTCTGAATTCTCAGGAAAAGTTATCCAAGGTCATACGTGTAGTATTTGTACAAAATAAAGCTATTAAAGTTTCCTACGTAAGTTGCATCATCTCTTCCCACGAGCTCCAGATTTCTACTTTAACCACTGATGAAACCTTCGCTAGGTTATAACAATCAAGGACCAATGACTCTGAAGATAGAACTCTCACAATTTGTTTATATCATTTGTAACAATCCTTCACAATGAATAAAAGTTTCGTGGTGATGACAATAGACCATGAAGCAAGTCTGTTCGTCCACTGAGCATTTATTACAGTGATTTATTACTAACTGCATCTAAAACATACAACATACTAAGAAATCGAAATGCGATTTCAATATTCAACAGTACAGTTTTATGTTTAGAACAAAGAAACGCGTGAGATAAGCACGTGCCATTTCAAGTATTATTACATACATTCATGGTAGTAAGAAAGTTGGTAACAACAGGGAATTATTAAGATATTCAATCAACACAAACCCACAATCAGAAAACGAAGAGTTTATTTATTGGCTTGTATACAATATTCATGGACAACTTGGTGGACCACTGATACACAAGCCCAATCAAACTCTGACGTTTACTACACAATAGTTTAAACAGGCAGAAATCTGCATCGTGGAAAACTTACGGACAAAGTTATTACACTGCAAGATGGACCATTGAGGTACAACAACATTCAGGGTTCAACGTCAGAGTAGTGGATCACTGATGTAAAATGGTATCTATAGATTAACGACTGGACCATACATGTACAATGTTATATATATATAGATTAACGACAGGAACATACATGTACAATGTTATATATATATATATAGATTAACGACAGGAACATACATGTACAATGTTATATATATACATAGATTAACGACAGGCACATACATGTACAATGTTATATATATAGATTAACGACTGGACCATACATGTACAATGTTATATATATATAGATTAACGACAGGAACATACATGTACAATGTTATATATATAGATTAACGACTGGACCATACATGTACAATGTTATATGTATAGATTAACGACTGGACCATACATGTACAATGTTATATATATAGATTAACGACTGGACCATACATGTACAATGTTATATGTATAGATTAACGACTGGACCATACATGTACAATGTTATATATATAGATATAGATTAACGACTGGACCATACATGTACAATGTTATATATATAGATTAACGACTGGACCATACATGTACAATGTTATATATATAGATTAACGACTGGACCATACATGTACAATGTTATATATATATAGATTAACGACAGGAACATACATGTACAATGTTATATATATATAGATTAACGACAGGAACATACATGTACAATGTTATATATATAGATTAACGACAGGAACATACATGTACAATGTTATATATATAGATTAACGACTGGACCATACATGTACAATGTTATATATATATATATAGATTAACGACAGGAACATACATGTACAATGTTATATATATAGATTAACGACAGGAACATACATGTACAATGTTATATGTATAGATTAACGACTGGACCATACATGTACAATGTTATATGTATAGATTAACGACTGAACCATACATGTACAATGTTATATATATAGATTAACGACTGGACCATACATGTACAATGTTATATATATATATAGATTAACGACAGGAACATACATGTACAATGTTATATATATAGATTAACGACAGGAACATACATGTACAATGTTATATATATAGATTAACGACAGGAACATACATGTACAATGTTATATATATAGATTAACGACTGGACCATACATGTACAATGTTATATATATAGATTAACGACTGGACCATACATGTACAATGTTATATGTATAGATTAACGACTGGACCATACATGTACAATGTTATATATATATAGATTAACGACTGGACCATACATGTACAATGTTATATGTATAGATTAACGACTGGACCATACATGTACAATGTTATATATATAGATTAACGACTGGACCATACATGTACAATGTTATATATATATATATAGATTAACGACAGGAACATACATGTACAATGTTATATGTATAGATTAACGACTGGACCATACATGTACAATGTTATATGTATAGATTAACGACTGGATCATACATGTACAATGTTATATATATAGATTAACGACTGGACCATACATGTACAATGTTATATGTATAGATTAACGACTGGACCATACATGTACAATGTTATATATATAGATTAACGACTGGACCATACATGTACAATGTTATATATATATAGATTAACGACAGGAACATACATGTACAATGTTATATATATAGATTAACGACAGGAACATACATGTACAATGTTATATATATAGATTAACGACTGGACCATACATGTACAATGTTATATATATATATATAGATTAACGACAGGAACATACATGTACAATGTTATATATATAGATTAACGACAGGAACATACATGTACAATGTTATATGTATAGATTAACGACTGGACCATACATGTACAATGTTATATGTATAGATTAACGACTGGACCATACATGTACAATGTTATATGTATAGATTAACGACTGGACCATACATGTACAATGTTATATATATAGATTAACGACTGGACCATACATGTACAATGTTATATATATATAGATTAACGACAGGAACATACATGTACAATGTTATATATATAGATTAACGACAGGAACATACATGTACAATGTTATATATATAGATTAACGACAGGAACATACATGTACAATGTTATATATATAGATTAACGACTGGACCATACATGTACAATGTTATATGTATAGATTAACGACTGGACCATACATGTACAATGTTATATATATAGATTAACGACTGGACCATACATGTACAATGTTATATGTATAGATTAACGACTGGACCATACATGTACAATGTTATATATATATATAGATTAACGACAGGAACATACATGTACAATGTTATATATATAGATTAACGACTGGACCATACATGTACAATGTTATATATATAGATTAACGACTGGACCATACATGTACAATGTTATATATATATATATAGATTAACGACAGGAACATACATGTACAATGTTATATATATATATATAGATTAACGACAGGAACATACATGTACAATGTTATATATATAGATTAACGACAGGAACATACATGTACAATGTTATATATATATAGATTAACGACTGGACCATACATGTACAATGTTATATGTATAGATTAACGACTGGACCATACATGTACAATATTATATATATAGATTAACGACTGGACCATACATGTACAATGTTATATATATAGATTAACGACTGGACCATACATGTACAATGTTATATATATAGATTAACGACTGGACCATACAAATACAATGTTATATATAGATTAACGACAGGAACATACAAGTACAATGTTATATATATAGATTAACGAGAGGAACATACATGTACAATGTTATATATATAGATTAACGACTGGAACATACATGTACAATGTTATATATATAGATTAACGACTGGACCACAATGTACAATGTTATATATATAGATTAACGACAGGAACATACAAGTACAATGTTATATATATATAGATTAACGACTGGACCATACATGTACAATGTTATATATATAGATTAACGACAGGAACATACAAGTACAATGTTATATATAGATTAACGACAGGAACATACATGTACAATGTTATATATAGATTAACGACAGGAACATACATGTACAATGTTATATATAGATTAACGACAGGAACATATATGTACAATGTTATATATATAGATTAACGACAGGAACATACAAGTACAATGTTATATACATAGATTAACGACTGGACCACAATGTACAATGTTATATATATAGATTAACGACAGGAACATACAAGTACAATGTTATATATATAGATTAACGACTGGACCATACATGTACAATGTTATATATATAGATTAACGACAGGAACATATATGTACAATGTTATATATATAGATTAACGACAGGAACATACAAGTACAATGTTATATACATAGATTAACGACTGGACCACAATGTACAATGTTATATATATAGATTAACGACTCGACCATGCATGTTCTGCATTTATAATAATTATATATTTTTCAATATACAGGTTTTTAAACAAGTGATAGGAGTTTCAAAGGGTGCTGATTATTTAACTTGTATAGTAAATTTATATTCATACTATTATGAAAATATATTTATTGAAAACTATGCAAATCGAGATATTTTCACTTTACCTTACAGATATATTGTTGATTTATTTACCCTAAATAATTCTGAAATATATAATGTTATTGACACCATTTATCTAACAGAAATAGAAACTGAAAATACTTCAATTTCTAATACAGATACGCATTATTTAGATTTAAAAATGAAAGCAATTGATAAAGAGGACATGGATATAAGTATTTTTGACAAAAGAAAAGATTTTGACTTTCTAATTTATGGTTTACCCTTCTTAAATAGTAATGTACCATACCCATCTATTATAAACATTATCACTACATAGTTATTCAGATACTGTTTACCATCCTTACATAGTAATGTACCATATCCATATATTATAAACATTATCACTACACAGTTATTCAGATACTGTTTACCATCCTTACATACTAATGTACCATATCCATATATTATAAACATTATAACTACACAGTTATTCAGATACTGTTTACCATCCTTACATACTAATGTACCATATCCATATATTATAAACATTATAACTACACAGTTATTCAGATACTGTTTACCATCCTTACATACTAATGTACCATATCCATATATTATAAACATTATCACTACACAGTTATTCAGATACTGTTTACCATCCTTACATAGTAATGTACCATATCCATATATTATAAACATTATCACTACACAGTTATTCAGATACTGTTTACCATCCTTACATAGTAATGTACCATATCCATCTATTATAAACATTATCACTACACAGTTATTCAGATACTGTTTACCATCATTACATAGTAATGTACCATATCCATCTATTATAAACATTATAACTACACAGTTATTCAGATACTGTTTACCATCCTTACATAGTAATGTACCATATCCATCTATTATAAACATTATCACTACACAGGTATTCAGATACTGTTTACCATCATTACATAGTAATGTACCATATCCATCTATTATAAACATTATAACTACACAGTTATTCAGATACTGTTTACCATCCTTACATAGTAATGTACCATATCCATCTATTATAAACATTATCACTACACAGTTATTCAGATACTGTTTACCATCATTACATAGTAATGTACCATATCCATCTATTATAAACATTATCACTACACAGTTATTCAGATACTGTTTACCATCATTACATAGTAATGTACCATATCCATCTATTATAAACATTATCACTACACAGTTATTCAGATACTGTTTACCATCATTACATAGTAATGTACCATATCCATCTATTATAAACATTATAACTACACAGTTATTCAGATATTATAAAATATCTTTATTATTATTATAATTATTATAAAATATATATTTTGTAAATAATGTTTATACACTGATACGAAAATTAAAAGTTAATGGACTTAATAAAGTAAATTTAACTAAAATTATCACATTATTCTGTAATAAATACAAAGAAAGTAAAATCGGAGATATTCTACTAAAATTATTTTTATTTAAAAATAAAGTTATATATGTAAATGTACACTTTGTATCTGGGAAGGTCGAAAATATGTGTGTGTGTGCATTTTGTTAGAAAAGAATAAAAGTATTCTAATTATCCTCTATTCCAGAAGTTTGTTAAGAACCAGTTACAAAACTCATTAAGAAAATATGTGGAGAGGAATGTGACATGTTTACTTATGACATCAATGTATAAAGTTTAAACAATTTTAACAATTTCGTTTTTATTATTCCGACATTGTTATAGAAGTTAGTAAATATACAGGTCTTTTATGTAAGTTGTAGAAGAGAAAAATGAGGAAAATATCTGAAGTTTTGTAGTTAATTATGTCAATTAAAAATAACACGTGCAACACAAACATATGTAATTGTCTATTCATACCAATAGATGACGCTACTGTTACTCATTGACTCTCACAATACAGTTTTTGAATTTTGTGCAATGCGAGGACTACCTGAACTCTTCATCCCTAATTTAGCAGTGTAGCACCAGATGGAAGAGAACTAGTCATTACCACCCACCGCCAACTCTTTGAATAGTGGGATTGACCGACACACAATAACGCCTCATGACTAAAAGGGAACATGTTTGGTGTGACTCATATTACGAGTCGAACACCCTAACCACCTGGCCATGCCAGGCCTAGAGATCACTCACTCATCCAATAAAATTGTTTGTTTTTCAAGATCTTTTTACCACTGATATTAGGGTATTAGGGTCTACATCATGTGGTCATTTGGTCAGTACTCGCTTCCATACAAAGTTTAAAAACAATTTTGTTTTCGGCATCAAGTCTGAATAGAAGTATTTCACGCTCCAAATAAATGGATATTATTTAATATATTTAATAAATAATTATGTTTAATGTATTTTACATCATTTAAATCTCAATATGTCTGTGTGTGTGTGTGACTGAAGCGACAGGTATATCAACTTGTTTATCTTCCACAGTTTCTTCAAAAGCGACTTGCAAGTCGGTTCAGAACGAAACGTATTTGTAGTTATTCCAGAAGAAAAAAGTGAGAAAGGTGTCGCGTATGTAAGAACGCGAATACTAAACGAGAATGTTTAGTATGCTAAAAATAATGTGGAAGAAAATACGTTAAATTACCCATACAATAAAGTATTTTTCAATTACGTAAATAACTCGCAAAGATCTAAAGCTAATGTTTCACCTTTAGTTTTTAAACTGACGAAACATTCGGACATGCTTAGCTCATTCTAGGCTTACATATCTTTACCAACGATCAACCGAAAGTAATTACAAATTACTGATATTTTCAACTGTTACGTCATCTCCAGAAAATCTCAAGTTTTTAACTATTTAACTAGTTTCTTAATTATATCTCCATCAAGTATTTCGCCACGTTTCTAGAATGTTTATCTGAAAGTTTTGACTACGTAACTAGAATATAACAATTGATTTTACCTTGTTTTCCTCGACCGCAGTAACACACGTGACGTCACTGGGAGCATTTGGAGAGTTGGTTATCGAGGAGTTGGGCTGTGGTCGCAATAACGGGGCCGAAGAACTTTAAAACTAATTTCACGAAGGAAGATTTTAGCACGTGCAGAAGGTTGTGTTGAACGATCTCCTGTGTTCGCTCTTCGCTCTGAATGGTAACCGTTGCTATCGGTTTTCTCGGGGAGAGTTTGGACACAATCGGAAGGCCGAATTTCTTGTACAGTGTTTCGACTATCTATGTACTTTGTCGCTTCATGGGAGCTTGTTTGGTAACATTCCTCTTTCAGGTTGGTAGCATTATTGCCAATACCTTTGACCTTTTCGAGCTGAAATTCTGATCCACAATAGTTTTTATCAGGATATACGGATGTATGATTGAACTTAGAGTGAGGCACACGTAGTTCGCCTTTCTCAGCGGGAGATACACTAACTGATGGTCCAGTAGTGGACTGGTTAAAGGTGAGGTTTTGACACAACCTACAGCCGTGTTCCGATTGTGACGAATATTTCGAGAGAGTTAAACCACTGGTACTCTTGACCTGCTCCTCAAACTTACAATAATTTGTCTTAAATCCGGGGACTTCATCGGAGTCACCATCACTGCTTCTGATGGGTGAAGAGGTTGACACGCTCGATAAAAACTCGGAAATACTCGAAGAAGACAGCGAGAATGGACTTCCTTTTGAGAGGTTTGAACCTGCTTGAGTTTGGGACAAATTTCCAAGACCTCTGATGTCGCAAACAGTCATCTGTGTATAACTAGAACTGAAAGAAAAAGTCAAAATAGACGACATTTAAGCAATATATTAATAACTCCAAAAATATAAACTGTAGCATATACCGAAGAAAGATCAATTGTTATGTTACAGCACGCCGTATTACTCTGCCATATGAGGTTTGCAAAACAAAACCAGAGGGTTTATAATTCATAGTTACCACGTACTAACGCTTCATAAACTGTAATTTTAACAACTGCACGAGATATTTACTCTTATCAATGTCATCTAAGTTTCTAATTAAATCTAAAGCAAAGTTGAATCAACAACATATCCAATACAAAATGTATAATATTGGAGATTCCATTATGGTAACTTAAGTTTTATGATTTCAAATAAGTCTAGTTGATCTGGGTACAAACGTAGCTCCTGACCTTCTGGATGCACGTGGAGTTGTCTGAGTGACAGCATCCTGTAACTCCAGTTGGCGTCCTGTTGGAGGCCATGTTCCGTTTGCACTCGTGTTATCGATGTGGTTCTCTAACTGGTCGTTAGGTGGAGGCTGGTAGGCACAGTTTTCTACTTTTCTCATGAAATCTTCCAAGTCGTACCGGCTCTAGTTAGAAGAAGTAAAACACAAGTTAAAGAAATTATAACGACATCTCACCAATACTACCTTCAAATTAAAACATAAACTAATCTTTGTTCACGTGCAATCAGACTTCGGTGCATCTCAAACGTATATTTGTTCACGTCCAATCAGACTTCGGTGCATCTCAAAAGTATCTTTGTTCACGTCCAATCAGAGCTTCGGTAAATCTCAAACGTATCTTTGTTCACGTCCAATCAGACTTCGGTAAATCTCAAACGTATCTTTGTTCACGTCCAATCAGACTTCGGTAAATCTCAAACGTATCATTGTTCACGTCCAATCAGACTTCGGTAAATCTCAAACATATATTTGTTCACGTCCAATGAGAGCTTCGGTACAACTAAACATACACAAACTAACCTTTGGAACACATACAATTATCACCTCCTTATTCATAATGAACAAAAGCTGTAACTACCTTTGTAAATGATAGACTAATAAAACTATTACTCAATCTTTGAAGAACAAATTACATTATTTCATCACGAATAATTAAATAACTGATGATTCACACTTGAGTTGTGTGTAAGATTTTGATCTTATACAATCAACCTCATGAGCTCTTTCGTAATGAAACAATGATTGAAAGAAATTAGCTCTTCAACAACCTGGTGGTTAGGATGCTCCATTAGTAATCTGTAGGTCACAGGTTCGAGTTCCGTTATCGAACGTGCTTCTGACGGTAAATTCGCCCATACATTTTTAAAACAGTAATGATATTAACTAGCTGCCTTCTCTCTTGTTTGTCACTACGATGTTTGACGATTAGCCTAGAGAGGACATGAACACCACCAGATGACTCTACCCGAAAATCACAGGTAATACATGAACGTATTTAAAGTACCCCAACGATAGAATTTGACCTCGAACTCAGAACAATTGAATATATTTCTCATAAATCTATAGAAGCATGGTGAGAAATCCGTTACAAAACAAACTAGAAAAATTCAACAACAACACGGTAACTTATAGAAGCTGAACAAACCACATTGGTTGTCCTAAAATAATCCAACAGCGTCAAATATCAGAACAAAAAAGAAACTAATACACCATATTAGTCAATACTACCAAACCAGATATATTATCAAAGTGGCTAATTCTCTCTAATTAATATTGTGTAAGAGATAATTATATTTCGATTTTTAGGAATAAAGGCAAAATTCTAAAAACTCCGTCGTGCCGAATTTTGAAATATTATGTTCCAGAAGATTCTGATTGGTAGAAAAAAAATACTTAACTGAAAAATTCAGAATCTTATTTTCAGATTTGAAATACATGAAGTGTGAAAAGAGATCCAGCTGTATATAACAGAAAGGGTTTTAAAAAAATGATACAGCTGTATATAACAGTAAGGGTTTAAAAAAGATACAGCTGTATATAACAGTAAGGGTTTTAAAAAATGATAAGCTGTATATAACAGTAAGGGTTTTGAAAAAAGATACAGCTGTATATAACAGTAAGGGTTTTAAAAAACACTACAGCTGTATGTAACAGTAAGGGTTTAAAAAATATACAGCTGTATGTAAGAGTAAGAATTTTGAAAAAAAGATACAGCTATATATAACAGTAAGGGTTTTCAAAAAAAGATACAGCTGTATATAACAGTAAGGGTTTTGAAGAAAAGATACAGCTGTATATAACAGTAATAGTTTTAAAAAAAAGATACAGCTGTATGTAACAGAAATGGTTAAAAAAAAAGATAAGCTGTATATAACAGTAAGGGTTTTGAAAAAAAGATACAGCTGTATATAACAGTAAGGGTTTTGAAAAAAAGATACAGCTGTATATAACAGTAAGGGTTTTGAAAAAAAGTTACAGCTGTATATAACAGTAAGGGTTTTAAAAAACGATACAGCTGTATGTAACAGTAAGGGTTTAAAAATATACAGCTGTATGTAAGAGTAAGATTTTGAAAAAAAGATACAGCTATATATAACAGTAAGGGTTTTAAAAAAAGATACAGCTATATATAACAGTAAGGGTTTTGAAAAAAAATACAGCTGTATATAACAGTAAGGGTTTTGAAAAAACGATACAGCTGTATATAGCAGTAATGGTTTTAAAAAAAGATCAGCTGAATATAACAGTAAGGGTTTTGAAAAAAAGATACAGCTGTATATAACAGTAAGGGTTTTAAAAAACGATACAGCTGTATGTAACAGTAAGGGTTTAAAAAATATACAGCTGTATGTAAGAGTAAGGGTTTGAAAAAAAGATACAGCTGTATATAACAGTAAGGGTTTTGAAAAAAGATACAGCTGTATATAACAGTAAGGGTTTTAAAAAACGATACAGCTGTATGTAACAGTAAGGGTTTAAAAAATATACAGCTGTATGTAAGAGTAAGGGTTTTGAAAAAAAGATACAGCTGTATATAACAGTAAGGGTTTTGAAAACACGATACAGCTGTATATAGCAGTAATGGTTTAAAAAAAAGATAAGCTGAATATAACAGTAAAAGTTTTGAAAAAAGATACAGCTGTATATAACAGTAAGGGTTTTAAAAACGATACAGCTGTATGTAACAGTAAGGGTTTAAAAAATATACAGCTGTATGTAAGAGTAAGGGTTTTGAAAAAAAGATAAGCTGAATATAACAGTAAAAGTTTTGAAAAAAAGATACAGCTGTATATAACAGTAAGGGTTTTAAAAAACGATACAGCTGTATGTAACAGTAAGGGTTTAAAAAATATACAGCTGTATGTAAGAGTAAGGGTTTTAAAAAAAGATACAGCTATATATAACAGTAAGGGTTTTGAAAAAAAAGATACAGCTATATATAACAGTAAAGGTTTTGAAAAAAAGATACAGCTGTATATAACAGTAAAAGTTTTGAAAAAACGATACAGCTGTATATAGCAGTAATGGTTTTAAAAAAAAAAGATAAGTTGAATATAACAGTAAGGGTTTTGAAAAAAGATACAGCTAAATATAACAGTAAGGGTTTGGAAAAAAAAAGATACAGCTGTATATAACAATAAGGGTTTTGAAAAAAAGATACAGCTGTATATAACAGTAAGGGTTTGAAAAAAAGATACAGCTATATATAACAGTAAGGGTTTTGAAAAAAGATAAGGTGTATATAACAGTAAGGGATTAAAAAAAAGATACAGCTATATGTAACAGTAAGGGTTTTGAAAAAAGATAAGCTGTATATAACAGTAAGGGATTAAAAAAAGATACAGCTGTATATAACAGTAAGGGTTTAAAAGATACAGCTGTATATAACAGTAAGGGTTTAAAAAAAAGATACAGATGTATATAACAAGAAGAGTTTTAAAAAAGATACAGCTGTATATAACAAGAAGAGTTTTAAAAAAGATACAGCTGTATATAACAAGAAGAGTTTTAAAAAAAGATACAGCTGTATATAGCAGAAAGAGTTTTAAAAAAAGATACAGCTGTATATAACAGTAAGGGTTTAAAAAGATACAGCTGTATAGAACAGTAAGGGTTTCAAAAAAAAAGATAAGCTGTATCTAACAGAAAGGGTTTTGAAAAAAGATAAGCTGTATATAACAGTAAGGGTTTTGAAAAAAAGATACAGCTGTATATAACAGTAAGGGTTTTAAAAAATATACAGCTGTATGTAAGAGTAAGGGTTTAAAAAAGATACAGCTATATAGAACAGTAAGGGTTTCAAAAAAATACAGCTGTATATAACAATGAGGGTTTTAAAAAAAGATACAGCTATATATAACACTAAGGGTTTTAAAAAAGACACAGCTCTATATCACAGTAAAGTTTTGAAAAAAAAGATAAGCTGTATATAACAGTAAGGGTTTTGAAAAAAAGATACAGCTGTATATAACAGTAATAGTTTTAAAAAAAAGATAAGCTGTATCTAACAGTAAGGGTTTTCAAAAAAAGATAAGCTGTATATAACAGAAAGGGTTTGAAAAAAAGATACAGCTGTATATAACAGTAAGGGTTTTAAAAAACGATACAGCTGTATGTAACAGTAAGGGTTTTAAAAAACGATACAGCTGTATGTAACAGTAAGGGTTTAAAAAATACAGCTGTATGTAAGAGTAAGGGTTTTGAAAAAAAGATACAACTATATATAACAGTAAAGGTTTTGAAAAAAATACAGCTGTATATAACAGTAAGGGTTTTGAAAAAAAGATACAGCTGTATATAACAGTAATGGTTTTAAAAAAAAAGATAAGCTGAATATAACAGTAAGGGTTTTGAAAAAAGATACAGCTATATATAACAGTAAGGGTTTTGAAAAAAAAGATACAGCTGTATATAACAGTAAGGGTTTTGAAAAACGATACAGCTGTATATAACAGTAATGGTTTAAAAAAACGATACAGCTGTATGTAACAGTAAGGGTTTAAAAATATACAGCTGTATGTAAGAGTAAGGGTTTTGAAAAAAAGATACAGCTATATATAACAGTAAGGGTTTTGAAAAAACGATACAGCTGTATATAGCAGTAATGGTTTTAAAAAAAGATAAGCTGAATATAACAGTAAGGGTTTTGAAAAAAAGATACAGCTGTATATAACAGTAAGGGTTTTGAAAAAAAGATACAGCTATATATAACGGTAAAGGATTTAAAAAAAAGATACAGCTGTATATAACAGTAAAGGTTTTAAAAAAGATACAGCTATATGTAACAGTAAGGGTTTAAAAATATACAGCTGTATATAACAGTAAGGGTTTGAAAAAAAGATAAGCTGTATATAACAGTAAGGGATTAAAAAAAAGATACAGCTGTATATAACAGTAAGAGTTTAAAAAAAAGATACAGATGTATATAACAGTAAGGGTTTTAAAAAAAGATACAGATGTATATAACAAAGAGTTTTAAAAAAAGATACAGCTGAATATAGCAGAAAGAGTTTTAAAAAAAGATACAGCTGTATATAACAGTAAGGGTTTAAAAAAGATACAGCTGTATATAACAAGAAGAGTTTTAAAAAAAGATACAGCTGTATATAACAGTACGGGTTTAAAAAAGATACAGCTGTATATAGCAGTAAGGGTTTTGAAAAACAGATACAGCTGTATATAACAGAAAGGGTTTTAAAAAAAGATACAGCTGTATATAACAGTAAGGGTTTTAAAAAAGGTACAGCTGTATGTAACAGTAAGGGTTTAAAAAAAGATAAGTTGTATGTAACAGTAAGGGTTTTAAAAAAGATACAGCTGTATATAACAGTAAGTTTTAAAAAAAACATACAGCTGTATATAACACTAATGGTTTAAAAAAAAGATACAACTGTATACAGCAGTAAGGGTTCAAAAAAGATACAGTTGTATGTTACAGTAAGGGTTTTCAAAAAAAGATAAGCTGTATATAACAAAAGGGGTTAAAAAAAGATACAGCTGTTTAAAACAGTAAGGGTTTAAAAAAAGATACAGCTGTATATAACAAGAAGAGTTTTAAAAAAAGATACAGCTGTATATAGCAGAAAGAGTTTTAAAAAAAGATACAGCTGTATATAACAGTAAGGGTTTAAAAAAGATACAGCTGTATATAACAGTAAGGGTTTCAAAAAAAAGATAAGCTGTATCTAACAGTAAGGGTTTTGAAAAAAGATAAGCTATATATAACAGTAAGGGTTTTGAAAAAAAGATACAGCTGTATATAACAGTAAGGGTTTTAAAAAATATACAGCTGTATGTAAGAGTAAGGGTTTAAAAAAGATACAGCTATATAGAACAGTAAGGGTTTCAGAAAAATACAGCTGTATATAACAATGAGGGTTTTAAAAAAAGATACAGCTATATATAACACTAAGGGTTTTAAAAAAGACACAGCTCTATATCACAGTAAGGGTTTTGAAAAAAAGATAAGCTGTATATAACAGTAAGGGTTTTGAAAAAAAGATACAGCTGTATATAACAGTAAGAGTTTTAAAAAAAAGATAAGCTGTATCTAACAGTAAGGGTTTTCAAAAAAAGATAAGCTGTATATAACAGAAAGGGTTTTGAAAAAAAGATACAGCTGTATATAACAGTAAGGGTTTTAAAAAACGATACAGCTGTATGTAACAGTAAGGGTTTAAAAATATACAGCTGTATGTAAGAGTAAGGGTTTTGAAAAAAAGATACAGCTATATATAACAGTAAAGGTTTTGAAAAAAATACAGCTGTATATAACAGTAAGGGTTTTGAAAAAACGATACAGCTGTATATAGCAGTAATGGTTTTAAAAAAAAGATAAGCTGAATATAACAGTAAGGGTTTTGAAAAAAAGATACAGCTATATATAACAGTAAGGGTTTTGAAAAAAAGATACAGCTGTATATAACAGTAAGGGTTTTGAAAAAACGATACAGCTGTATATAGCAGTAATGGTTTAAAAAAACGATACAGCTGTATGTAACAGTAAGGGTTTAAAATATACAGCTGTATGTAAGAGTAAGGGTTTTCAAAAAAAGATACAGCTATATATAACAAGAAGAGTTTTAAAAAGATACAGCTGTATATAGCAGAAAGAGTTTTAAAAAAGATACAGCTATATATAACAGAGAAGTTTTAAAAGATACAGCTGTATATAAGAGAAGAGTTTAAAAAAAGATACAGCTGTATATAACAGTAAGGGTTTTGAAAAAAAGATACAGCTGTATATAACAGTAAGGGTTTTGAAAAAAAGATACAGCTCTTTATAACAGTAAGGGTTTGAAAAAAATACAGCTGTATATAACAGTAAGGGTTTAAAAAACGATACAGCTGTATATAACAGTAAGGGTTTAAAATATACAGCTGTATGTAAGAGTAAGAATTTTGAAAAAAAGATACAGCTATATATAACAGTGGGGTTTGAAAAAGATACAGCTATATATAACAGTAAGGTTTTGAAAAAAAACAGCTGTATATAACAGTAAGGGTTTGAAAAAAGATACAGCTGTATATAACAGTAAGGGTTTGAAAAAACGATACAGCTGTATATAGCAGTAATGGTTTAAAAAAACGATACAGCTGTATGTAACAGTAAGGGTTTAAAAATATACAGCTGTATGTAAGAGTAAGGGTTTGAAAAAAGATACAGCTATATATAACAGTAAGGGTTTTGAAAAAAGATACAGCTGTATATAACAGTAAGGGTTTTGAAAAAAGATACAGCTGTATATAACAGTAATGGTTTTAAAAAAAAGATAAGCTGAATATAACAGTAAGGGTTTTGAAAAAAGATACAGCTGTATATAACAGTAAGGGTTTTGAAAAAAAGATACAGCTATATATAACGGTAAAGAATTTAAAAAAAAAAAAGATACAGCTGTATATAACAGTAAAAATTTTAAAAAAAGATACAGCTATATGTAACAGTAAGGGTTTAAAAATATACAGCTGTATATAACAGTAAGGGTTTTGAAAAAAGATAAGCTGAATATAACAGTAAGGGATTAAAAAAAGATACAGCTGTATATAACAGTAAGGGTTTAAAAAAATACAGCTGTATATAGCAGTAAGGGTTTTGAAAAACAGATACAGCTGTATATAACAGAAAGGGTTTTAAAAAAAGATACAGCTGTATATAACAGTAAGGGTTTTAAAAAAGGTACAGCTGTATGTAACAGTAAGGGTTTAAAAAAGATACAGCTGTATATAACAGTAAGTTTAAAAAAAAACATACAGCTGTATATAACACTAATGGTTTAAAAAAAAGATACAACTGTATACAGCAGTAAGGGTTCAAAAATGATACAGTTGTATGTTACAGTAAGGGTTTTGAAAAAAAGATAAGCTGTATATAACAAAAAGGGTTTAACCAAAAAGATACAGCTGTTTAAAACAGTAAGGGTTTAACAAAAAAGATACAGCTGTATATAACAGTAAGTTTTAAAAAAAAGATACAGCTGTATGTAACAGTAAGGGTTTAAAAATATACAGCTGTATGTAACAGTAAGGGTTTTGAAAAAAGATAAGCTGTATATAACAGTAAGGGATTAAAAAAAGATACAGCTGTATATAACATTAAGGGTTTAAAAAAATACAGCTGTATATAACAGTAAGGGTTGAAAAAAAGATACAGCTGTATATAACAAGAAGAGTTTTAAAAAAGATACAGCTGTATATAACAAGAAGAGTTTTAAAAAAGATACAGCTGTATATAGCAGAAAGAGTTTTAAAAAAGATACAGCTGTATATAACAGTAAGGGTTTTCAAAAAAAGATACAGCTGTATATAACAGTAAGGGTTTTGAAAAAAAGATACAGCTGTATATAACAGTAAGGGTTTTAAAAAACGATACAGCTGTATGTAACAGTAAGGGTTTAAAAAATATACAGCTGTATGTAAGAGTAAGGGTTTTGAAAAAAAGATACAGCTGTATATAACAGTAACGGTTTTGAAAAAACGATACAGCTGTATATAGCAGTAAGTTTTAAAAAAAAGATACAGCTGTATGTAACAGTAAGGGTTTAAAAATATACAGCTGTATGTAACAGTAAGGGTTTTGAAAAAAGATAAGCTGTATATAACAGTAAGGGATTAAAAAAAGATACAGCTGTATATAACATTAAGGGTTTAAAAAAAATACAGCTGTATATAACAGTAAGGGTTTAAAAAAAAGATACAGCTGTATATAACAAGAAGAGTTTTAAAAAAGATACAGCTGTATATAACAAGAAGAGTTTTAAAAATACAGCTGTATATAACAGTAAGGGTTTTGAAAAAAAAGATACAGCTGTATATAACAGTAAGGGTTTTGAAAAAAAGATACAGCTGTATATAACAGTAAGGGTTTTGAAAAAAAGATACAGCTGTATATAACAGTAAGGGTTTTGAAAAAAAGATACAGCTGTATATAACAGTAAGGGTTTTAAAAAACGATACAGCTGTATGTAACAGTAAGGGTTTAAAAATATACAGCTGTATGTAAGAGTAAGAATTTTGAAAAAAGATACAGCTATATATAACAGTAAGGGTTTTGAAAAAAGATACAGCTATATATAACAGTAAGAGTTTTGAAAAAAAATACAGCTGTATATAACAGTAAGGGTTTTGAAAAAACGATACAGCTGTATATAGCAGTAATGGTTTAAAAAAACGATACAGCTGTATGTAACAGTAAGGGTTTAAAATATACAGCTGTATGTAAGAGTAAGGGTTTTGAAAAAAAGATACAGCTATATATAACAGTAAGGGTTTTGAAAAAAGATACAGCTGTATATAACAGTAAGGGTTTTGAAAAAACGATACAGCTGTATATAGCAGTAATGGTTTTAAAAAAAGATAAGCTGAATATAACAGTAAGGGTTTTGAAAAAAAGATACAGCTGTATATAACAGTAAGGGTTTTGAAAAAAAGATACAGCTATATATAACGGTAAAGAATTTAAAAAAAAGATACAGCTGTATATAACAGTAAAGGTTTTAAAAAAAGATACAGCTATATGTAACAGTAAGGGTTTAAAAATATACAGCTGTATATAACAGTAAGGGTTTTGAAAAAAGATAAGCTGTATATAACAGTAAGGGATTAAAAAAAAGATACAGCTGTATATAACAGTAAGAGTTTAAAAAAAAGATACAGATGTATATAACAGTAAGGGTTTTAAAAAAAGATACAGATGTATATAACAAGAAGAGTTTTAAAAAAAGATACAGCTGTATATAGCAGAAAGAGTTTTAAAAAAAGATACAGCTGTATATAACAGTAAGGGTTTAAAAAAGATACAGCTGTATATAACAAGAAGAGTTTTAAAAAAAGATACAGCTGTATATAACAAGTAAGAGTTTTAAAAAAAGATACAGCTGTATATAACAGTAAGGGTTTAAAAAAGATACAGCTATATATAACAGTAAGGGTTTTGAAAAAAGATACAGCTATATATAACAGAAAGGGTTTTAAAAAAAGATACAGCTGTATATAACAGTAAGGGTTTTAAAAAAAGATACAGCTGTATGTAACAGTAAGGGTTTAAAAAAAGATAAGTTGTATGTAACAGTAAGGGTTTTAAAAAAGATACAGCTGTATATAACAGTAAGTTTCAAAAAAAACATACAGCTGTATATAACACTAATGGTTTAAAAAAAGATACAACTGTATATAACAGTAAGGGTTTAAAAAAAGATACAGTTGTATGTTACAGTAAGGGTTTTGAAAAAAAGATAAGCTGTATATAACAAAAAGGGTTTAACCAAAAAGATACAGCTGTTTAAAACAGTAAGGGTTTAACAAAAAAGATACAGCTGTATATAACAGTAAGTTTTAAAAAAAAGATACAGCTGTATGTAACAGTAAGGGTTTAAAATATACAGCTGTATATAACAGTAAGGGTTTGGAAAAAACATAAGCTGTATATAACAGTAAGGGATTAAAAAGATACAGCTGTATATAACATTAAGGGTTTAAAAAAATACAGCTGTATATAACAGTAAGGGTTGAAAAAAAAGATACAGCTGTATATAACAAAAAGAGTTTTAAAAAAAGATACAGCTGTATATAACAAGAAGAGTTTTAAAAAAGATACAGCTGTATATAACAAGAAGAGTTTTAAAAAAGATACAGCTGTATATAGCAGAAAGAGTTTTAAAAAAAGATACAGCTGTATATAACAGTAAGGGTTTTCAAAAAAAGATACAGCTGTATATAACAGTAAGGTTTTGAAAAAAAAGATACAGCTGTATATAACAGTAAGGGTTTAAAAAACGATACAGCTGTATGTAACAGTAAGGGTTTAAAAAATATACAGCTGTATGTAAGAGTAAGGGTTTTGAAAAAAAGATACAGCTGTATATAACAGTAAGTTTTGAAAAAACGATACAGCTGTATATAGCAGTAAGTTTTAAAAAAAAGATACAGCTGTATGTAACAGTAAGGGTTTAAAATATACAGCTGTATATAACAGTAAGGGTTTGAAAAAAAAGATAAGCTGTATATAACAGTAAGGGATTAAAAAAAGATACAGCTGTATATAACATTAAGGGTTTAAAAAAATACAGCTGTATATAACAGTAAGGGTTTAAAAAAAAGATACAGCTGTATATAACAAGAAGAGTTTTAAAAAAGATACAGCTGTATATAACAAGAAGAGTTTTAAAAAGATACAGCTGTATATAACAGAAAGGGTTTAAAAAAGATACAGCTGTATATAACAGTGGGGTTTTAAAAAAAGATACAGCTGTATATAACAGTAAGGGTTTGAAAAAAGATACAGCTGTATATAACAGTAAGGGTTTTGAAAAAAAGATACAGCTGTATATATACAGTAAGGGTTTTAAAAAAGATACAGCTGTATATAACAGTAAGGGTTTAAAATATACAGCTGTATGTAAGAGTAAGAATTTTGAAAAAAGATACAGCTATATATAACAGTAAGGGTTTTGAAAAAAGATACAGCTATATATAAAAGTAATGGTTTTGAAAAAAAGATACAGCTGTATATATAACAGTAAGGGTTTGAAAAAAAGATACAGCTATATATAACAGTAGGGTTTTAAAAACGATACAGCTGTATATAACAGTAAGGGTTTGAAAAACGATACAGCTGTATATAACAGTAATGGTTTAAAAAAAAGATACAGCTGTATATAACAGTAAGGGTTTAAAATATACAGCTGTATGTAAGAGTAAGGGTTTTGAAAAAAAGATACAATATATATATAACAGTAAGGGTTTGAAAAAAGATACAGCTGTATATAACAGTAAGGGTTTTGAAAAAAGATACAGCTGTATATATAACAGTAATGGTTTTAAAAAAGATAAGCTGAATATAACAGTAAGGGTTTTGAAAAAAAGATACAGCTGTATATAACAGTAAGGGTTTTGAAAAAAAAGATACAGCTATATATAACAGTAAAGGTTTAAAAAAAGATACAGCTGTATATAACAGTAAGGGTTTAAAAAAGATACAGCTATATATAACAGTAAGGGTTTAAAAAATACAGCTGTATATAACAGTAAGGGTTTTGAAAAAAAGATAAGCTGTATATAACAGTAAGGGTTTAAAAAAAAGATACAGCTGTATATAACAGTAAGAGTTTAAAAAAAGATACAGCTATATAACAGTGGGGTTTAAAAAGATACAGCTATATATAACAAGAAGAGTTTTAAAAAGATACAGCTATATATAACAGAAAGAGTTTTAAAAAGATACAGCTGTATATATACAGTAAGGGTTTAAAAGATACAGCTGTATATAACAGAAGAGTTTAAAAAAAGATACAGCTGTATATAAAAGTACGGGTTTAAAAAAGATACAGCTGTATATAACAGTAAGGGTTTTGAAAAAAGATACAGCTGTATATAACAGTAAGGGTTTTAAAAAAAGATACAGCTGTATATAACAGTAAGGGTTTAAAAAAAATACAGCTGTATGTAACAGTAAGGGTTTAAAAAAAGATAAGTTGTATGTAACAGTAAGGGTTTTAAAAAAGATACAGCTGTATATAACAGTAAGTTTCAAAAAAAACATACAGCTGTATATAACACTAATGGTTTAAAAAAAAGATACACCTGTATACAGCAGTAAGGGTTTAAAAATGATACAGCTGTATATTACAGTAAGGGTTTTGAAAAAAAGATAAGCTGTATATAACAAAAGGGTTTAAAAAAAGATACAGCTGTATAAAACAGTAAGGGTTTAAAAAAAAAGATACAGCTGTATATAACAGTAAGTTTTAAAAAAAAGATACAGCTGTATGTAACAGTAAGGGTTTAAAAATATACAGCTGTATGTAACAGTAAGGGTTTTGAAAAAAAGATAAGCTGTATATAACAGTAAGGGATTAAAAAAAGATACAGCTGTATATAACAGTAAGGGTTTAAAAAAATACAGCTGTATATAACAGTAAGGGTTTGAAAAAAAGATACAGCTGTATATAACAAGAAGAGTTTTAAAAAAGATACAGCTGTATATAACAGAAGAGTTTTAAAAGATACAGCTATATATAACAGAAAAGAGTTTTGAAAAAAATACAGCTGTATATAACAGTAGGGTTTTAAAAAAAGATACAGCTGTATATAACAGTAAGGGTTTTAAAAAAAAGATACAGCTGTATATAACAGTAAGGGTTTTAAAAAAGGTACAGCTGTATGTAACAGTAAGGGTTTAAAAAATACAGCTGTATGTAACAGTAAGGGTTTAAAAAAAAGATACAGCTGTATATAACAGTAAGGGTTTTCAAAAAGATACAGCTGTATATAACAGTAAGTTTTAAAAAAAAGATACAGCTGTATGTAACAGTAAGGGTTTAAAAATATACAGCTGTATGTAACAGTAAGGGTTTTGAAAAAAGATAAGCTGTATATAACAGTAAGGGTTTAAAAAAGATACAGCTGTATATAACAGTAAGGGTTTAAAAAAAAGATACAGCTGTATATAACAGTAAGGGTTTAAAAAAAAGATACAGCTGTATATAACAAGAAGAGTTTTAAAAAAGATACAGCTGTATATAACAAGAAGGGTTTAAAAGATACAGCTGTATATAACAGAAAGAGTTTAAAAGATACAGCTGTATATAACAGTAAGGGTTTTGAAAAAAGATACAGCTGTATATAACAGTAAGGGTTTTGAAAAAAATACAGATACAGCTGTATATAACAGTAGGGTTTTGAAAAAAAGATACAGCTATATATAACAGTAAGGGTTTAAAAAAGATACAGCTGTATATAACAGTAAGGTTTAAAAAGATACAGCTGTATATAACAGTAAAATTTTGAAAAAAGATACAGCTATATATAACAGTAAGGGTTTTGAAAAAAGATACAGATATAGCTAGCTATATAACAGTAAGGGTTTAAAAAAAAATACAGCTGTATATAACAGTAAGGTTTTGAAAAAAAATACAGCTATATATAACAGTAATGGTTTAAAAAAATACAGCTGTATATAACAGTAAGGGTTTAAAAAATACAGCTGTATATAACAGTAAGGGTTTTGAAAAAAAGATACAGCTATATATAACAGTAAGGGTTTTGAAAAAAGATACAGCTGTATATAACAGTAAGGGTTTGAAAAAAAGATACAGCTATATATAACAGTAATGGTTTTAAAAAAAGATACAGCTGATATATAACAGTAAGGGTTTAAAAAAAATACAGCTGTATATAACAGTAAGGGTTTTGAAAAAAAGATACAGCTATATATAACAGTAAAGGTTTAAAAAAAAGATACAGCTGTATATAACAGTAAAGGTTTTAAAAAAGATACAGCTATATATAACAGTAGGGTTTAAAAGATACAGCTGTATATAACAGTAAGGGTTTTGAAAAAAAGATAAGCTGTATATAACAGTAAGGGTTTAAAAAAAGATACAGCTGTATATAACAGTAGAGTTTAAAAAAAAAGATACAGCTGTATATAACAATAAGGGTTTAAAAAAGATACAGCTGTATATAACAGAAGGGTTTAAAAAGATACAGCTAATATAACAGAAAGAGTTTAAAAGATACAGCTGTATATAACAGTAGAGTTTTAAAAAAAAGATACAGCTGTATATAACAGTAAGGGTTTAAAAAAAAAGATACAGCTGTATATAACAGAAGAGGTTTAAAAAATACAGCTGTATATAACAGTAAGGGTTTAAAAGATACAGCTGTATATAACAGTAGGGTTTTGAAAAAAAGATACAGCTGTATATAACAGTAAGGGTTTTAAAAAAAGATACAGCTGTATATAACAGTAAGGGTTTAAAAAATACAGCTAATATAACAGTAAGGGTTTAAAAAAAGATAAGTTGTATGTAACAGTAAGGGTTTAAAAAATACAGCTGTATATAACAGTAAGTTTTAAAAAAACATACAGCTGTATATAACAGTAAGGGTTTAAAAAAAGATACAGCTGTATATAACAGTAAGGGTTTAAAAAAAAGATACAGCTGTATATAACAGTAAGGGTTTGAAAAAAAGATAAGCTGTATATAACAGTAAGGGTTTAAAAAAAAAGATACAGCTGTATAAAACAGTAAGGGTTTAAAAAAAAAGATACAGCTGTATATAACAGTAAGGGTTTTAAAAAAAAAAAAAGATACAGCTGTATATAACAGTAAGGGTTTAAAAAAAGATACAGCTGTATATAACAGTAGGGTTTAAAAAAAAAGATACAGCTGTATATAACAGTAAGGGTTTAAAAAAAGATACAGCTGTATATAACAGTAAGGGTTTAAAAAAATACAGCTGTATATAACAGTAAGGGTTTAAAAAAAGATACAGCTATATATATAAGAAGTTTAAAAAAGATAGCTAATGCTATATAACAGTAAGGTTTTAAAAGATACAGCTGTATATAACAGTAAGGGTTTTAAAAAAGATACAGCTGTATATAACAGTAAGGGTTTAAAAAAAAGATACAGCTGTATATATAACAGTAAGGGTTTAAAAAAAAAGATACAGCTAATATATAACAGTAAGGTTTTGAAAAAGATACAGCTATATATAACAGTAAGGGTTAAAAAAAGATACAGCTATATATAACAGTAAGGGTTTAAAAAAAAACACAGCTGTATATAACAGTAAGGGTTTTAAAAAGATACAGCTGTATATAACAGTAAGGGTTTGAAAAAGATACAGCTGTATATAACAGTAAGGGTTTAAAAAAGATACAGCTGTATATAACAGTAAGGGTTTTAAAAAAGATACAGCTGTATATAACAGTAAGGGTTTAAAAAAAGATACAGCTGTATATAACAGAAGGGTTTAAAAAAGATACAGCTATATATAACAGAAGGGTTTTAAAAAAGATACAGCTGTATATAACAAGAAAGGGTTTAAAAAAGATACAGCTGTATATAACAGTAAGGGTTTTAAAAAAAGATACAGCTGTATATAACAGTAGGGTTTGAAAAAAAAGATACAGCTGTATATAACAGTAAAGGTTTTAAAAAAAGATACAGCTGTATATAACAGTAAGGGTTTAAAAAAAAGATACAGCTGTATATAACAGTAAGGGTTTAAAAAAAAACAATACAGCTGTATATAACAGTAAGGGTTTTGAAAAAAGATACAGCTATATATAACAGTAAGGGTTTGAAAAAAAGATACAGCTGTATATAACAGTAAGGGTTTGAAAAAAAGATACAGCTATATATAACAGTAAGGGTTTAAAAAAAAGATACAGCTGTATATAACAGTAAATAGTTTAAAAAATGATACAGCTGTATATAACAGTAAGGGTTTTGAAAAAAAAGATACAGCTGTATATAACAGTAAGGGTTTGAAAAAAGATACAGCTGTATATAACAGTAAGGGTTTAAAAAAAAGATACAGCTGTATATAACAGTAAGGGTTTAAAAAAATACAGCTGTATATAACAGTAAGGTTTAAAAAAAAGATACAGCTGTATATAACAGTAAGGGTTTTGAAAAAAAAGATACAGCTGTATATAACAGTAAGGGTTTGAAAAAGATACAGCTGTATATAACAGTAAGGGTTTAAAAAATACAGCTATATATAACAGTAAGGGTTTATGTAAAAAAAGATACAGCTATATATAACAGTAAGGGTTTAAAAAATACAGCTGTATATAACAGTAAGGGTTTTGAAAAAGATACAGCTGTATATAACAGTAAGGGTTTTAAAAAAGATAGCTGTATACAGCTGTATATAACAGTAAGAGTTTAAAAAAGGGTTTGAAAAAAGATACAGCTGTATATAACAGTAAGGGTTTTAAAAAAAAGATACAGCTGTATATAACAAGAAGGGTTTTAAAAAGATACAGCTGTATATAACAGTAAGAGTTTAAAAAAAAGATACAGCTGTATATAACAGTAAGGGTTTAAAAAGATACAGCTGTATATAACAGAAGGGTTTAAAAAAGATACAGCTGTATATAACAGTTAGGGTTTAAAAAAAGATACAGCTGTATATAACAGTAAGGGTTTTGAAAAAAAAGGTACAGCTGTATGTAACAGTAAGGGTTTAAAAAAAGATACAGCTGTATATAACAGTAGGGTTTAAAAAAGATACAGCTGTATATAACAGTAAGGGTTTAAAAGAAATACAGCTGTATATAACAGTAAGGGTTTAAAAAAGATACAGCTGTATATAACAGTAAGGGTTTAAAAAAACATACAGCTGTATATATAACAGTAATGGTTTAAAAAGATACAGCTGTATATAACAGTAAGGGTTTAAAAAATACAGCTGTATATAACAGTAAGGGTTTTGAAAAAAGATAAGCTGTATATAACAGTAAGGGATTAAAAAAAAGATACAGCTGTATATAACAGTAAGGGTTTAAAAAAAGATACAGCTGTATATAACAGTAAGGTTTAAAAAAACAAAGATACAGCTATATAACAGTAAGGTTTAAAAAATACAGCTGTATATAACAGTGGGGTTTGAAAAAAGATACAGCTGTATATAACAGTAAGGGTTTAAAAAAAGATACTATATATATAACAGTAAGGGTTTAAAAGATACAGCTGTATATAACAGTAGGGTTTAAAAAAAAAAGATACAGCTGAATATATAACAGTAAGGGTTTAAAAAAAAATACAGCTGTATATAACAGTAAGGGTTTAAAAAATACAGCTGTATATAACAGTAAGGGTTTAAAAAAAGATACAGCTGTATATAACAGTAAGGTTTTAAAAAAAGATACAGCTGTATATAACAGTAAGGGTTTAAAAAATACAGCTGTATATAACAGTAAGGTTTTGAAAAAAAAGATACAGCTATATATAACAGAAGGGTTTGAAAAAAGATACAGCTGTATATAACAGTAAGGGTTTAAAAAAATACAGCTGTATATAACAGTAATGGTTTTAAAAAAAAAGATAAGCTGTATATAACAGTAAGGGTTTAAAAAAGATACAGCTGTATATAACAGTAAGGTTTAAAAAAAACATACAGCTGTATAT
>NC_134830.1:5866198-5907980 GCF_004210375.1 Tachypleus tridentatus | reverse complement strand
ACATTATCATCAAATAAACAATTCGTTGAATCACGAAGACGGATGCATCATCAAATAAACAATTCATTGAATCACAGAAGAAGACATGCATGTAAAATACATGAATTCATTTGAATTACACAAATAAATAAACAATTCATTTAGTCTACAAAGACATGCATCATCAAATAAAATTCATTGCATCACAGAAGACATGCATCATCAAATAAACCACTTCAGTCTTAAATCACAGAAGACAGCCATCATCAAATAAACAATTCGTTGAATTTTCAAAGACGCGCATCATAAAATAAACCAATTCACATTGAATCACGAAGACAGCGCATCTAATAAAATAAACAATTCATTGAATCACAGAAGACATGTCATCAATAAACAATTCATTGAATCACAGAAGACATGTCATCAAGTAAACATTCATTTGAATCACGAGAAGACGTGGGTCATTTGGATAAGTCAATTCATTAAGATAGAACATCATCAAACCAAACAATTCATTGTTGAATCCACAAAGACATGGGATCATCAAATAAACAATTCGACGCAGAAGACATGCATCATCCGATAAAGCAATTCATTGGATCACAGAAGACATGCATCATCAAATAAACAATTCATTGAATCACAGAAGACATGTATCATCAAATAAACAATTCATTGGATCACAGAAGACATGTATCATCAAATAAACAATTCATTGAATCACAGAAGACATCATCAAATAAACAATTCATTGAATCACAGAAGACATGTATCATCAAATAAACAATTCATTGAATCACAGAAGACATGCATCATCAAATAAACAATTCATTGAATCACAGAAGACATGCATCATCAAATAAAATTCATTTGAATCACAGAAGACATGTATCATCAAATAAAATATTCATTGTGAATCACAGAAGACATGCATCATCAAATAAACAATTCATTGAATCACAGAAGACATGTATCATCAAATAACGTTGATATTTGAATCACAGAAGACATGTATCATCAAATAAACAATTCATTGAATCACAGAAGACATGCATCATCAAATAAACAATTCATTTGAATCACAGAAGACATGCATCATCAAGAAAACAATTCATTGAATCACAGAAAGACATGCATCATCAAATAAACAATTCATTGAATCACAAGAGAACATTATCAGCAAATAAACAATTCATTGAATCACAGAAGACAAGTATCATCAAATAAACAATTCATTGAATCACAGAAGACATGCATCATCAAATAAACAATTCATTGAATCACAGAAGACATGCATCATCAAATAAACAATTCATTGAATCACAGAAGACATGCATCATCAAATAAACAATTCATTGAATCACAGAATATGGTATTATTGTGTTTGGTTTTAGAAATCAGTTTCGGTTTTAATAAAGTTCTATTAAGCTAAATTATATAGACATCCTTAAGTTCAGTAACACATTCAGAAACTCTGCACCTTCTTCGTCACTCCTGCACGCGGATTTTGGCAGTTTACAAAAGTTTATAGGAAAACAAGCCTCGTGCCTGTAAAGATTTAAAATTCAACTGCACGTGATGTTTCACAAAATGATTGAAACTACAAGAAAGTTTGGTTTCTCTAGTGTTTTCACAAAATGATTGAAACTACAAGAAAGTTTGGTTTCTCTCACGTGGTGTTTCACAAAATGATTGAAACTACAAGAAAGGTCTGGTTTCTCTACAAGGCGTTGCTTAGTATAAAGACAATAGATATTTAGTATATATAAAGACTATTTATGTGATGGACGCCGTCTTCTGCCCTCTTATTCAGTTCAAACAAAAACGAGATCATACGATTCAAAAAGCCATGATAAGACACTATTAATATATAGAGAGCCTGTCTAATCTTTCTTAAATACTTACATAATACGATGATAGAATCCAGGCCCGGTATGGCCTGGTGGTTAGACGCTTGATTTGCAATGAGGGTCGCGGGTTACAATCCCGTTACAAAAATATGCGCCTTCAGCCGTGGGGGCGTTGTAAAGTTACAGTCAATCGCACTATTCGTTGGTAAAACAGTAGCCCAAGAGTTGGCGGTGGACGGTGGGTGGTGATAACTAGTTGTCTTTCCTTTAAGCGAAATTCAAAACAAACAAACAAAACAATAGCGTCCTTCATTTTAGAGCATATCGATACTTGGTATAAGGCTTCTAGTGGTTGTTGTGCCATAAATCTCTCTCTAATCCAAAGTAGAAAAAAATCATAATCTACGCTAAAAAGAGAAACCGCTGTGTAAAAAACACACTTTAGAGTAACATTATTAATAACCTGTTATTATAATTATTATTCCTATTTACGTGGAATGTCTCAAACAGGAAAATCAGCATCTCATGATGTAACTTGGAATGTCTCAAACAGGAAAATCAGCATCTAATGATGTAGCTTGGAATGTCTCAAACAGGAAAATCAGCATCTAATGATGTAACTTGGAATGTCTCAAACAGGAAAATCACCATCTAATGATGTAACTTGCTGCTTCTTTAATATAACAAACTTTTCCAAAACGTGTTACATCATTGCACGTGTGTCTTCTTTAAAATTGCAATGAGGTAACAAAATTCAACCTACGCCTGATGATAGCTAACAAAATTCAACCTTCAGCCTGATAAAACTAACAAAATTCATCCTACGCCTGATAAAAGCTAACAAAATTCAACCTGATGAGCCTAACAAAATTCAACTTACACTGATGAGCTCTAACAAAATTCAACCAACCTGATGAGCTCTAACAAAATTCAACTTAACCTGATGAGCTCTAAAAAATTCAACTTACCCTGATGAGCTCTAACAAAATTCAACTTACCCTGATGAGCTCTAACAAAATTCAACTTACCTGATGAGCTCTAACACAAATTCAACTTAACCTGATGAGCTCTAACAAAAATTCAACTTACCCTGATGAGCTCTATCAAAATTCAACTTACCCTGATGAGCTCTATCAAAATTCAACACCCTGATGAGCTCTAACAAAATTCAACTTACGTCTAATGTGGTAAAACAATATTCAACCAAGTATATCAGCTTTCAGAAGAAATTTAAATGTTACATATTTTTAGGAGAATAAAGTATTCATAGAATAGGAGAATATAGGAGAATAAATAATTTATTAGTACTTCGTTCATTAAAAGAAAACATCTAAAACAAAATAAAATACATATGAGCAAATCCAGCGGAGAAATATTATACAGAAAATACGATAAATAAATGATTACCTTTATAGAAATAGTAGAAACGCAGTTAAACTGCTACTTTAGGTCTTTATCATTTGGGTTCCTTTAACTAAGAGGGTTTGAAAAAATAAAATTTAATTAATATATTCTTCGTTCTTCATAAAAGATAGATTATTAGATTAGGTTATAAATAACCGAACAGAAATGCTAATTGAAGATCACGCTTCAAATATTAACTGGAACTGTTTCAAGACGAAAGTGTAACGAAACAGTAAAATAACCTCCGTATTACAAAGCTTCGGAATATGCTTTCTGAACAACTTAGTCACGTAAACCTTAAAATTGCACATATATTACTATGAAAGCTCAATACACCTTCATGAATTCACAGTTGTACCGTTCACGAAACTAAAGATCTCCCTTTTAAGCACGTATAGTGCGCTGTAATTGATGAGGAAAACAGTAAATGCGTTTTAACGAACCTGATTAAGTGATAATGTGTTTAGGATTGCTTCCACTAGATCCATAACTAACTTCAGAATTTCGTGAAAAAAAAACTCATTTCCTACTTTGATATTAGTACGCTTAAAATATTTTAAAACCTGACCCTCCTTTCAAGTTTATTCAACAAATTTAGAATAATCACATTATAATGGAACTCTTGCTTATATGATACTAGAAAAGCTGTTTTATTCGCGATGTGCAACCTCCAACTTCGCAAAATTTTTATCCTGTGTACATGTAGATTTGCAATAGGGATTACGATTTTACAGTTTCGCCTCCGTTTTCCGTAACGGATAACTTTATATTTACTCATACTCAGATAACAGATACGACATCATAAATAAGCCACATGCGGATCTAATGCACTGGCGCCACAGCTAATTAAAAATAACCTTTCTACTTACGAAATAGTATAAATGATCTTCCAAAAAAATAGCTTTTAGACTAAATAGGTAAATCCAGAAACATCATTACGATTACTTTAAACTCACCGTTACAAAGAACGTGAAGGTTTCGAACCCAAAACAAACGTTTCTTACATTTATGACGTAAGTAGAAACAGGTAAACTTTCTTGTCGTTTATAAAACTAAAAAATAGCTGACAAGAAAACAAACAACAACCTCTGGGTGATTCCAAGGTCCTTTAGAAGGTAAATATATGAAAGGAGTATTGAATTCTTAATAATAAGTTGTAGGCTGACCCTGGTAAAATGTCACTAGGGTCATTCAAGATACAGTTCAAGATGGCGACCTCGACACGTTTATTAATCAGTATCACGTTTTGTTGTTTGTTATTGAGCACAAAGCTACATAAAGCTCTGCCCACCACGTGCATCGTAACCTGGTGTTTAGCAGTATAAGTTATGATGTTAAATCTGGTGTAAGTCACATATGTAAACTTATGATGTTAAATCTGGCGTAAGTCACATATGTAAACTTATGATGTTAAATCTGGTGTAAGTCACATATGTAAAACTTATGCAACAAAAACCACTCCATTTTAACTAAATTTGTTTTCACATCCTTACGCAATAATTCACGGAAGGTATCAGTCGGAGACTTTTATTACATGTTTAACCAAACGTTAAAGCGGACCGTTTTTTTTGTCATTCACATAAATACGACTGATTTAGAGCAGCAAAATGATGACGTGGAAGAATGTGCAGACACACTGGAATTGATTAGGCCAAGCAAAGTAGGTTATCAGTTTCTGACTCAAGGTTTCAATAAATCATAAGGCTGGACAGTTATTATTCACTGTCAACTTTTGAAGACTTCTTACTCTGTTTTACCAACCATTGTGCCCTAAATGAACAAATAACGCGGAGTGGTGATATTATGAATGAATATTCGCTGTAATATTTTGATGAATGCTATAAGTGTAGTTACCAGTTTGGCCACTACACATTAGATTTTGTTGTTTTAAGTCGTACACCCAAATCTTCTTTTTCACACCTAAGGCGCTTTTGGCTATATCGTTATCACTGACTGCCTGTGGGTAACTGAGTCTGTAGTACGCAGTTGCACATTTCTTATTATCTCACGAAGAACGAAGTTTACCATTCTGACTTAACGCCACGTAATTAGTTGTTTGTTTGTATCTATGCAGAAAACTGTACAGTGGGCTATCTGTGCTGTGCCCACTACCGGTATTGAAACCCTACTTTTATCTTTAAACTCCACAGACATAACGCTGACCTCCATACAGTATATAGTAAGACAACGTCAAATTTGCTTACATAAGCACGACAACATTTCACTAACATAAGCACAACAACACTAAAATAAGCACAAATAGTTTTCGCATTAACACTTCGTCATAAAATTAATCTTAAACGGATTTGTCGCTCGGTAGTTAAATGAGAAATTTCATGTCCTGCAGCCCTAAAATTCAGAACTAAATCCCTGCGATGAATAATGCAGAAATAGCCTATTGTTAGCTTTTTATTTAACAATTAACAAACTTGAATATTACTTAAAATAATTATACTTTTATTTATAAACCTGTCCACAGTCTGTGCTTATCTTGGGATGAAACCTAATTTAACTTTTCCCAACAGAATTTAAACGAATCCTTCATTAAGGGAAGTTACGGCATTAACATTCTTTTATACAGAGTCATATAATTCGGGTGAGAAGTAAACAAAAACGCGTTACTGGTGTCGCGTTACTGAGAAATGAGTGAATCAAGTCGTTATCATGTTATACTCGGCCGAGAATACCAGGTGTAGAATATCACATTGGCAATAAAAATATCTGTAACTTCTACACTCACGTGCAGAAAAAAAGATAGACATCTCTGTCACACCACGGGAAAAAAACTGAGCTTAAAAAATTAATAAGATATTTTGTGATCTAGGAAATAGACTTTGTTTGTTTGTTCTGAATTTCTTGCAAAGCTACACGAGGACTATCTGCCCGAGCCGTCCCTAAATTAACAGTGTAAGACAAGAAGGAAAGCAGCTAGTTAGCACCACCCACCGCCAACTGTTGGGCTACTCTTTTACGAACGAATGATGGGATTAATCGTGACTTTATAACGCCCCGACCATAAGGAAAATCAAAGATATTAACCAAGAAGTAACTTGCAAAACTTGAAATCCCAAACAAACATAGAGACACGATGGTTTATCTGCTTGAAACCATTATAAACGATATGAAAGGTGTACCACAGTGTCAGTTAACACTGGACCAAGTACAGAATATAAACTCGCTGCTAGGGTAAAATAAAAGTAACAAAGAATTAATTTTAATACGTTACAAAGAAGCTCAGTTTTAATATTACATAATCAGGTTTTGAGAGATGGTCTACACAAAGACTGCTACACTTACAATTCAAACTCACAATTTGAAAAGACAAGATATAAGACGGATTAACAAATTAAAGACCAGCTCTCCTCTCGAGCCCTGCATGACAAGGTGGTTATAGCGCTCGACTCGGAATCTGGGGTTCGCGGATTCGAATCCCCGTCACACTAAACACGCTCGCTCTTTCAGCCGTGGGGACGTTATAATACGATGTCCAGTCCCGCTATGTAGAGTAGCCAAAGAGATGGAGGTGGGTGGTGATGACTTGCTGCTTTCCCTCTAGTCTTACACTGTTAAGTTAGGACGGTTAGAGCTGATAGCCCTCTTTTAGCTCTGAGAGGGAAGGTTGATAGTTACAGCCTTATTATTACATCGTTGGATATACAGTAAGCTACAGTTGGTCTATTTCGCTGTTCCTGGTCTGTGTTCTTTTGTTTCAGGAGAAAACCATCTAGCACTGGATTTCACATATTATATAAAAATAATGAACAATTTGACTATAAAATTACCAAACAGAATTATCTTCAAACTACAAACAAAACAACAAGAACTTTAATGTTTATTATGATACATTACATTTAAAATACACCTAGGTCGAGTAAGTAAAGAAACGTAAACATATAGTATTTTAAACAGAATAATCTCGAATTTGTTTCTGTTACAAACTGTGTCGAGTGATTATGTGGATGGTTCAACATAAACTGTAGCAAAGTTGTAAGCGACAAAGCACGTGGTATACTTTATTCAAATATTAGCAACATAGCATAGCGTGGTAAAGTTTACCAAACATTGGTATCGTTATGTGCGGTAAAGTTTACTACATATTAGTATCGTTACGTGTGGTATAGTTTACTAAATATTAGTATCGTTACGTATGGTATAGTTTACTAAATATTAGTATCGTTACGTGTGGTAAAGTTCACTAAATATTAGTATCGTTACGTGTGGTAAAGTTTACTAAATATTGGCATCGTTACGTGCGGTAAAGTTTACCAAATATTGGTATCGTTACGTGTGGTAAAGTTTACTAAATATTAGTATCGTTACGTGTGGTAAAGTTTACTAAATATTAGTATCGTTACGTGTGGTATAGTTTACTAAATATTAGTATCGTTACGTATGGTATAGTTTACTAAATATTAGTATCGTTACGTGTGGTAAAGTTTACTAAATATTAGTATCGTTACGTGTGGTAAAGTTTACTAAATATTGGTATCGTTACGTGTGGTAAAGTTTACTAAATATTAGTATCGTTACGTGTGGTAAAGTTTACTAAATATTAGTATCGTTACGTGTGGTAAAGTTTACTAAATATTAGTATCGTTACGTGTGGTAAAGTTTACTAAATATTAGTATCGTTACGTGTGGTAAAGTTTACTAAATATTAGTATCGTTACGTGTGGTAAAGTTCACTAAATATTAGTATCGTTACGTGTGGTAAAGTTTACTAAATATTAGTATCGTTACGTGTGGTAAAGTTTACTAAATATCAGTATCGTTACGTGTGGTAAAGTTTACTAAATATCAGTATCGTTACGTGTTGTAAAGTTTACTAAATATTAGTATCGTTACGTGTTGTAAAGTTTACTAAATATTAGTATCGTTACGTGTGGTAAAGTTTACTAAATATTAGTATCGTTACGTGTGGTAAAGTTTACTAAATATTAGTATCGTTACGTGTGGTAAAGTTTACTAAATATTGGTATCGTTACGTGTGGTAAAGTATGATAATTATAAACATAATAACGAATCACCGGTTGCTGAGGGATAGCAAATAATCTAAAGAAAACTAAAGAATCAGTTGATAGTATGTAATTCTAACTAAGACTGAAACATCCAAAAACTCTATACTAAAACAAATATCGTGTTAGTTTCTAAACGAATGCAATAATTTATAGAATTGGGTGTGTAAAACATCTCACTATATCTTTATTTAATTAGGCCTGAATGCCCTACACGGTACATTTAGTACTATCCAGCTCGGAAGAGTGATAGACATCCAAATCACCTCCTGTCTCTTTGAAACAGGAAAAGAAATACTTAATCTGAAAAGTTATATCTCATTATTGAAACTATTATTAAATAATTCATTGAATGTTTATAAATAATGAGAAAAAAGTTATTATTACTCTCGTGACCAAAGACATGACTGGTCATGTGAAAGTTTAACATATACAAACACAACACAACCTGGACTTCGTGTTTACCTGACGTTTATTACCTTTGTTAGTTTGTTAAATATAACAAAGACGACAAACCACGTCGACCAAACATCGCTCTGTTTAGTACATTTGTATCTAACGTAGGTTCGAGAGACAGCACGTAATAAATAAACTGAACATTAACGAAACAAATATTTACTCACAATGATGTAGAGGTTAACAGAAACTTAACCGGTTTCATACTGTTTACAGTAGTTGCTGAACTAAAGAAACTTTTTAAACTACGTCCACTGGGGACAAGGACAGTAGGAATTCTATACAACACTTTATTTCCATACAAAGTGTCCTAATGCGGTACCCCATAATCCATACGTTTCACAAGTCAACAACTACTCCAATTCACAAAACAGAAAATCCTAAGCTTATACCAACTTATACAAGTATCTGTATCACCCCTTGCGATGGGTTTATACCAGTCCAGAGTTAAACATAGACACAGTATGTGATATCCGTTACCCTAAGTGGTCATTAGCTAAGTAAAATAATTACTAAATATTTATGTCCTTTGGACATCTGGTTAACAGGAATGTTACAACCACATGCAAAATAGTTCCACGTAAATATTATCACAGCTCTGACACCATTAATTGTGTCATAATATTTGATAATATAACTGTGATTAAATGAAAACATGAAAATTTTCAAAATAGAATTATTTTCATTACTAGACCGTTTTTATAATCAAATCATTTACTTAAGTTTCGTAAATATTTACATTTATATGGTTAAACCTACGACTACCAGTATCATTTAATCCTTTTTTTAAGTTCTACAGTTTCTTATAAGAGCTATAATGGACTGTAGAATGTAACTTTGCTGGACACACACGTCAGTTTGATAGTAGATTGTCCAACGGTTTCTGGAGGTTTATGTATGGCTGATTTTTATTTACAAATATATATATACATACAGCTTAACCTTTCTAAACACTGTATGACCTCTTACGTGTGGGAACCGGCACGGCCAAGCGTGTTAAGGCGTGCGACTCGTAATCTGAGGGTCGCGGATTCGCATCCCCGTCGCGCCAAACATGCTCGCCCTTTCAGCCGTAGGGGCGTTATAATGTGTCAGTCAATCCCACCATTCGTTGGTAAAAGAGTAGCCCAAGAGTTGGCGGTGGGTGGTGATGACTAGCTTCCTTCCCTCCAGTCTTACACTGCTTAATTAGGGACGGCTAGCACGGATAGCCCTCTAGTAGCTTTGTGCGAAATTCAAAAACAAACAAACAAATCTTACGTGTATCTGGGTCAGTAGAGGAGCTATAGGTGGACGGAGGTTATGTTTTGAACCGTGTGTATTTCTCAGCGAGATTTCTCGAAAAGGGCTAAATAGATTTGGACAAAGTTGGTACACGTTTGAACTATGACACAGAGTAGAAGTGAATAGTTTTTTTCAAAAGCTTCATGGTCAAAGGTTAAGATCACAAAAGTCCAAACGTTCCTAGCTGTTAACATGATAATGGATTTTTCACACAATTTTTGGTCTATCAGTCAGTCAAAAATAATCAGATTTTGATGAAACTAGATGGAAGTATGCGAAATATTATTTATTATTCGTGATTACGAGAAACCTACTTGAAGTAAAAATTTATCTGAGGAATATTAAAACTTTTACTGATAAAGCTGAAAATAATCCATGTCTGTTGATAAAGACGGACATAAGGACATGTTTTACTTTCTGAGAACCAAATTTGATCAACGCTGTGTGGCGGAGGGTTACACTCTACAGAGTGCTAAACCTGGTTCCAGTTCATTCAGAAACAGTGCAAATTTCTTTAATGTCGTCCCAGTTAGATTAGTTTGGGTTTGTTTTGAATTTAGTGCAAAGAAAACTCGTGGGCTACTTGTCCCTAATTCAGCCCTTGGGCTACTCTTTTACCAAAGAATAGTCGGATTGACTATAACATTATAATACCCCCACGGCTGAAAGGGCAAACATGTATGATTCGAACCAGCTTCCCTCTGATTATGAGTCGAGTGCCTTATCCACCTGATTATGGTGGGCCTATTAGTTTTTGTCTTATTTTTATTTCTGTCGTAAGTTTATTTTATTTTATAGTAACAGTTTCAAATACATACAAACATTACTGTTGGTTTGTAACTTGAATGTTAAAGGAATCCAGAAATACAAAATGCTGAAGATTTACTTTATCAAATGCATCGTCTGTAGCAAATTTTTCTCCACGAATACCTGAAATTAGTCATAAGGCTCGGAAATAACCACAATATTAAAAATGAGTTTGTTTGTGTTTATTTATAAAACATAACACAGTAAAGGTATCAAAACGACTTTTTATTCATAAATAAAAATGGTTGAAAATAATTGGAGACATTAAAACGAAAACTATGTTCATATGAAGCGAAAACTGAATAATATAGTTGGTACTTCATTTATAGAAACATTTTTAAGTCATTAATTTTTCTCAAGCAAACTAACATTCCGTTATGTCCATCCCCGAATCAGAAGCTAGTACTGGTAAGTGTCGCTTCAGAAACTAACATTCCGTTATGTCCATCCCTGAATCAGAAGATAGTACTGGTAAGTGTCGCTTCAGAAACTAACATTCCGTTATGTCCATCCCTGAATCAGAAGATAGTACTGGTAAGTGTCGCTTCAGAAACTAACATTCCGTTATGTCCATCCCTGAATCAGAAGATAGTACTGGTAAGTGTCGCTTCAGAAACTAACATTCCGTTATGTCCATCCCTGAATCAGAAGCTAGTACTGGTAAGTGTCGCTTCAGAAACTAACATTCCGTTATGTCCATCCCTGAATCAGAAGATAGTACTGGTAAGTGTCGCTTCAGAAACTAACATTCCGTTATGTCCATCCCTGAATCAGAAGATAGTACTGGTAAGTGTCGCTTCAGAAACTAACATTCCGTTATGTCCATCCCAGATCAGAAGCTAGTACTGGTAAGTGTCGCTTCGAAACTAACATTCCGTTATGTCCATCCCTGAATCAGAAGATAGTACTGGTAAGTGTCGCTTCAGAATTTAACATTCCGTTATGTCCATTCCTGAATCGGAAGATAGTACTGGTAAGTGTCGCTTCAGAATTTAACATTCCGTTATGTCCATCCCTGAATCAGAAGCTAGTACCGGTAAGTGTCGCTTCAGAAACTAACATTCCGTTATATCCGTCCCTGAATCAGAAGCTAGTACTGGTAAGTGTCGCTTCAGAAACTACCATTCCGTTATGTCCATCCCTGAATCAGAAGCTAGTACCGGTAACTGTCGCTTGAGAAACCGTCAAGAAACACGAGAACCATCGGCATTTCATCGTCCCTAATTCTGAGCTAATAATTTAGAATGAAGGCTATCGGTCAACATTACCCACTGCCAATTCTGTGAATACCTCTGGTCCGAAGTGGTTTGGAGAATGCGAACCATTAATTTTCGGATTCACTCGGCCACTCCCAGTTTTAATTCGCAGAAAACTTCTTCACCACACGAATATAGTTATAGTCCAGAATATAGTTATAGTCCAGAACGGAAAGAATGTCTTCAAACCATCGTTTTTCTTGTTTAAGAACCTTTTTAAAACTCGAAATCAAAATATTAACCAACATATAAAATAGCTTGTTATTTTTAGTTGAATTTCGCACAAAGCTACTCAAAGGCTATCTGTCCCTAATTTAGCAATGTAAGACTAGAGTGAAGGCAGCTAGTCATCACCACCCACCGCCAACTCTTGGGCTACTCTTTTACCAACGAATAGTGGGATTGACCGTACATTATAACGCCCCCACGGCTAAAATGGGCGAGCATGTTTGACACGACAAGGATGCGAACCCGCGACCCTCAGATTACGAGTCGAACGCCTCAACACGCTTGTCCATGCCGGGCCTATAAAATAGCAATGAGAAGTTAAAAACCAAAATTGGTTTTCAGAGATACGGTTGGTTGTTGTTTTGAAATACTTGTAATTATTGTTTAATTAAAACAATATATACACAAGCTGGTAAAACAATCAACAGCACCAGTTAAGTTGAACTACGAGACACATTAATAAATGATGTAGTCATATTTCATCAAAAGTTATATTAAAAATGACTAAAATATTTTTATTTCCTTACTAATTTCCAACACTCGAAAAGCATTCAAGTGTAGGTCCTGCCACCTAGGAAGTGTTTATGGAAACAAAATTGTAAATATAGTATTTTAATATTAAATAATTAGAGAATTGCTTGAAAATTGTGGCCAACAATAAAGATCACAGTTTAGTTAGTTCACAAACCAAACATTCGGTCATAGTAGTTTAGAGGAGAAAACAAACAAAAACACTCCTAACAAACATTTATATATCTGCTTGTGAAATCAAATATTTAATATAGAAAGTCAAAATCACAAATGTCGTTTTCGAATGAAAAACAGCCTCAACCTTTTGGTCAACTATAATCTGGTCCAATAAACAGAAAATCTCATTGATACCAACAACAAAAATACACCAAAATTTAAAAAAATGTTTATATTTGTGTTTGTTTGTTTTTTCGTGTTACTGTATACCCATAATGGAACTCGGACAGGATTTAACTGTCTCTACCTGTAGCTTAAAAACATTCATTTGCTTCTCTGTGTTTTTAGTTTTAGATTTCTTTATCTTTCAGTAGCCAGTCTCTTTACTGATACCAGATGAATATCATGTTACACAAACACCAATTCTTAAAAAGAATTTTTATTTCATATTTTGTCTTCCATAACAAGAGTCACTCTATGGTTTACACTTTTCCCAGAAGACAGCTCTCACATGAATCATTCATCATTAAGAAATACGTATTTAGTTTTGTGGCCTTTATTGAAAAATACATACATAGATTCCCGTGGGCCTTACTGAAAAATAAATACCTAGCTTTCTGTGGTTCTTAATTATATATAGATACTTAGTTTTCTGTGGTTCATATTTTGCCAATTTGCTGTTTGTTTAGCTTCAGTAAAAGGTTTTCGGGTGGCTTAAGATAAGTTTCTCCCTGCTAAACCGATTATGTTATGAGCAGAATATTTGTTTGTTTGTTTTGAATTTCGCGCAAAGCTACTCGAGGGCTATCTGCGCTAGCCGTCCCTAATTTAGCAGTGTAAGACTAGAGGGAAGGCAGCTAGCCATCACCACCCACCGCCAACTCTTGGGCTACTCTTTTACCAACGAACAGTGGGATTGACCGACACTATATAACGCCACCACGGCTGAAAGGGCGAGCATGTTTGGTGCAACCAGTTCGAACCCGCAACCCTCGAATTATGAGTAAGCAAAATATATCTTACCCTACTAAATAACAATCGTATACATTAACCCCACATCACACATATAACACACACATAGCGTTGTGTACTCCTGAGAACAAGGTTATCGCTTGTTAAACACAACGGTGTAACACTACTGCTGAGGAACTACTTTATTAAGTCATCATGTATAATCTCCTCTGGAACTGGTATGTTATTCGGTTTCGCTCTTCTAGCACAGCATATTTTAATTCAGGTACACACGCCCCACTATACCTCTGTCAGATGGACATACCTTGTTACACCTACATCAGGTAGATATGATCGCCTGATTCAAGATTTCAAACTAAAGCTACCTTATTACCTTTGTATACATAACAATTTAGTAAGTAACTAGTTTTTAACTTTAATACAAATACACCAGTTACTATAAAACTAGCTTCCTCTTTCCAAACGCTTGAAAGACACGCAATACAACAATTCTAGTCTTAAAATTACCCATTTGTACATTATTACAACAGCCAAAAAGAAACCCATTCGATACGCTAAACGATGTAGTCTACAAGTGGTAATTTAAAGGTTACTCGTCACCATGGTAACGTTATCATAGATACACAGGCTGAACACACCAGAGCTACTAGTGTTAGACTAGTGAGTTCAAGACAGTATGACCTTAACTAGAAAATATCTCATTGGGTAATTGGACAAGTATTCCCCAAAAAGGATTAATCAAGAGAAAAAATGGCTTCAGTTTTGATCTCGGATCCTTCAGAATTTCAACTATAAGATTTAGACGAAGATTTTAAGAATTTCATATGTGAGAAAAAAATAACTAGGAGTTAAAAATGCTGGCGATAACTAAAGTTCCCCTCATTTTCGCAAATATTAACTTTCTAATATATTTGCTATCAACTGTATCAACACATACACAACTTACAAAAATATTTCATGCCAGCGTATAGCCCATCAAAACTGTTTGGGTAAGTACTACCAATCCCACTATTCGTTGGTAAAGAGTAACAAGAGTTGGCGGTGGGTGGTGACGACTAGCTGCCTTCCCTCTAGTCTTACACTGCTAAATTAGGGACGGCTAGCGCAGATTGTCCTCATCTCTGCGCGAAATTCAAAAGAAAACAAACAAGCCTCTTTCTTAGTGAAATTCAATTTCTCAAAATTTCTATATTTCTATTTGCTATTAAATGTGAAGTTAGGGTACATATAGGTTAGGGAGTGGGAAGGTCGGGTATGTTTGGTGCGACGAGAATTCGAACCCGCGACCTTCAGATTACAAGTCTTAACCCACCCGACTATGCCGGGCCATGAAAGAGGCAGAAATATGCAGTCTAGGCTGTCACACAAGTCGGTATATTCGTTTGGGAGCAATCAAAATCAAGAACACAGCATATTCACAGAATAATTGTTGATAAAAATCAGTTAGATTAACAACTAATTGTATTTTTACTTTCACGTTAAAACTTTAAGTACTTGGCTCTGGAGTCTAGACTAAGAGATTCTACATTTCGTCTTTACTTTTGTCTTCTTTTGCCAACACTCACAACACTTATAAGGTTTCAGGACTTCCTTGAATCCTCGTCAATAAAATCGTAATGGGAAGACATTTTATAATGCCATCTATTGATTAAAATGTTAACTATATAAGCTTAGTGGGACATGACTTATTTATACAGTCTCGTAACTCATGACTGATACAGTGATGTAATTAATTATATGTGGTGATTTTAACGTACTTATTATGAAATAAATGACAACGTAAATAGTAATTATGTCTTGTTAGTAAACAGGTAAAAAAATTACATTTTGAGTTTAAAGATGTTAACCTGAATAAGCCATATAACAATGTTGTACTTTCCATGTATGGATTACACCTGAATCTTCATCATTTCAATTTTTGTTCTAATTGTGATCTACAGTAAAGTAAGTATTGCAGTCATCTCTAGCCACAAGTGAGTGTGTGTGTGTGTATAACACACTTGCGTTTATCGTAAATTTCTCTATCAAATGCTTCAAACCTCATGTCTTCAAAAAGGCTTTTGTCCGAGGAGTCTGGATTACATATTTTATAACCTAACAAGTATGCTACACGATGATAGAAGGTTGTTTTCGACTAGCAATCTGAGGGTCGTGGGTTCGAATCCCCGTCAAATCAAAAATGTTTGCTCATTCAGCATTAGGGGGTATTATAATGTAATGGTCAATCCAAATATTCATTGGTAATATGGTAGCTCAAGAGTTGGCGGTGGGTGGTGATGAATAGCTGACTTCCCTCTAGTCTTACACTGCTAAATTAGGGACGGCTAGCGCAGATAGCCCTCGTGTAGTTTTGCGCGAAATTCAAAAACAAACAACATTTTCGCGGAGTTCTATCAAATAAAGTTATGTCCACGTGAGTCTGATTGTCCGAGTTATCGATCTGACATACAAGAGTTTAAGTTACGTGTGTTGTCCGAGTTATCGATCTGACATACAAGAGTTTAAGTGGCGTGTGTGAAAATGATAGAATAAATAAAATTCAGGCGAAAGAAACGAAAACTACTGCAAACGTTCTGCAGGTTCCTACTAGTTAAAAATAATAATGTGTGGTGTGGGTACGGTAGTGAGAAAGCCATTTAACACGTCATCCACGCGGTCATCAACTCAGGCGACGTATCTGTCGCAAGCTCGAACTTAGTGACGTTTCTAGAATAAAAGACTCATGTCAACAAGATGAAAAACAAAACAAAAAAATGGCTGCAACCCATGTCTACCATATGACCCCAAATCCTTTAAGGTACATAACATCTGTTGGTTAAAATAAGGGATCCAAGCCATGTCTACCATATGCCCAAAAATACTTTTTGGTACATAACATCTGTTGGTTAAAATAAGGGATCCAAGCCATGTCTACCATATGCTCACAAATCATATAAGGTACATAACATCTGTTGGTTAAAATAAGGGATCCAAGCTATGTCTGCCATATGCCCACAAATCATTTAAGGTACATAACATCTGTTGGTTAAAATAAGGCATCCATGCCATGTCTACCATATGCTCACAAATCATTTAAGGTACATAACACCTGTTGGTTAAAATAAGGGATCCAAGCTGTGCCTACCATATGCCCACAAATCATTAAAGGTACATAACATCTGTTGTTTAAAATAAGGGATCCAAGCCATGTCTACCATATGCTCACAAATCATTTAAGGTACATAACATCTGTTGGTTAAAATAAGGGATCCAAGCTATGTCTACCATATGCCCACAAATCATTTAAGGTACATAACATCTGTTAGTTAAAATAAAAGATCCAACCCATGTCTACTATATGCCCACAAATCATTTAAGGTACATAACATCTGTTGGTTAAAATAAGGGATCCAAGCTATGTCTGCCATATGCCCACAAATCTTTTAAAGGTACATAACATCTGTTGGTTAAAATAAGGCATCCAAGCCATGTCTACCATATGCCCACATATCATTTCAGGTACATAACATCTGTTGGTTAAAATAAAGGGCCAAGCTATGTCTACCATATGCTCACAAATCCTTTAAGGTACATAACATCTGTTGGTTAAAATAAGGGATCCAAGCCATGTCTACCATATGCTCACAAATCATTTAAGGTACATAACATCTGTTGGTTAAAATAAGGCATCCAAGCTATGTCTACCATATGCTCACAAATCATTTGAGGTACATAACATCTGTTGGTTAAAATAAGGGATCCAAGCTATGTCTACCATATGCCCACAAATCATATGAGGTACATAACATCTTTTGGTTAAAATAAAGGGCCAAGCTATGTCTACCATATGCCCACAAATCAATTGAGGTACATAACATCTGTTGGTTAAAATAAGGGATCCAAGCTATGTCTACCATATGCCCACAAATCCTTTAAGGTACATAACATCTGTTGGTTAAAATAAGGGATCCAAGCCATGTCTACTATATGCTCACAAATCATTTAAGGTACATAACATCTGTTGGTTAAAATAAGGGATCCAAGCTATGTCTACCATATGCTCACAAATCATTTAAGGTACATAACATCTGTTGGTTAAAATAAGGGATCCAAGCTATGTCTACCATATGCTCACAAATCATTAAAGGTACATAACATCTGTTGTTTAAAATAAGGCATCCAAGCCATGTCTACCATATGCTCACAAATCATTTAAGGTACATAACATCTGTTGGTTAAAATAAGGGATCCAAGCTATGTCTACCATATGCCCACAAATCCTTTAAGGTACATAACATCTGTTGGTTAAAATAAGGGATCCAAGCCATGTCTACTATATGCTCACAAATCATTTAAGGTACATAACATCTGTTGGTTAAAATAAGGGATCCAAGCTATGTCTACCATATGCTCACAAATCATTAAAGGTACATAACATCTGTTGTTTAAAATAAGGGATCCAAGCCATGTCTACCATATGCTCACAAATCATATAAGGTACATAACATCTGTTGGTTAAAATAAGGGATCCAAACTATGTCTGCCATATGCCCACAAATCATTTAAGGTACATAACATCTGTTAGTTAAAATAAGGGATCCAACCCATGTCTACTATATGCCCACAAATCATTTAAGGTACATAACATCTGTTGTTTAAAATAAGGGATCCAAGCTATGTCTACCATATGCCCACAAATCATTTAAGGTACATAACATCTGTTAGTTAAAATAAGGGATCCAACCCATGTCTACTATATGCCCACAAATCATTTAAGGTACATAACATCTGTTGGTTAAAATAAGGGATCAAGCTATGTCTGCCATATGCCCACAAATCTTTTAAAGGTACATAACATCTGTTGGTTAAAATAAGGCATCCAAGCCATGTTTACCATATGCTCACAAATTATTTAAGGTACATAACATCTGTTGGTTAAAATAAGGCATCCAAGCCATGTCTACCATATGCCCACAAATCATTTAAGGTACATACAATCTGCTGGTTAAAATAAAGGGCCAAGCTATGTCTACCATATGCTCACAAATCCTTTAAGGTACATAACATCTGTTGGTTAAAATAAGGGATCCAAGCCATGTCTACCATATGCTCACAAATCATTTAAGGTACATAACATCTGTTGGTTAAAATAAGGCATCCAAGCTATTTCTACCATATGCTCACAAATCATTTGAGGTACATAACATCTGTTGGTTAAAATAAGGGATCCAAGCTATGTCTACCATATGCCCACAAATCATTTGAGGTACATAACATCTGTTGGTTAAAATAAAGGGCCAAGCTATGTCTACCATATGCCCACAAATCATTTGAGGTACATAACATCTGTTGGTTAAAATAAGGGATCCAAGCTATGTCTACCATATGCCCACAAATCCTTTAAGGTACATAACATCTGTTGGTTAAAATAAGGGATCCAAGCCATGTCTACTATATGCTCACAAATCATTTAAGGTACATAACATCTGTTGGTTAAAATAAGGGATCCAAGCTATGTCTGCCATACGCTCACAAATCTTTTAAAGGTACATAACATCTGTTGTTTAAAATAAGGCATCCAAGCCATGTCTACCATATGCTCACAAATCATTTAAGGTACATAACATCTGTTGGTTAAAATAAGGGATCCAAGCTATGTCTACCATATGCCCACAAATCATTTAAGGTACATAACATCTGTTGGTTAAAATAAGGGATCCAAGCTATGTCTGCCATATGCCCACAAATCTTTTAAAGGTACATAACATCTGTTGGTTAAAATAAGGGATCCAAGCTATGTCTGCCATATGCTCACAAATCTTTTAAAGGTACATAACATCTGTTGGTTAAAATAAGGAATCCAAGCCATGTTTACCATATGCTCACAAATCATTTAAGGTACATAACATCTGTTGGTTAAAATAAGGCATCCAAGCCATGTCTACCATATGCCCACAAATCATTTAAGGTACATAACATCTGTTGGTTAAAATAAAGGACCAAGCTATGTCTACCATATGCTCACAAATCATTTAAGATACATAACATCTGTTGGTTAAAATAAGGGATCCAAGCTATTTCTACCATATGCTCACAAATCATTTGAGGTACATAACATCTGTTGGTTAAAATAAGGGATCCAAGCTATGTCTACCATATGCCCACAAATCATTTGAGGTACATAACATCTGTTGGTTAAAATAAAAGGCCAAGCGATGTCTACCATATGCCCACAAATCATTTGAGGTACATAACATCTGTTGGTTAAAATAAGGGATCCAAGCTATGTCTACCATATGCCCACAAATCCTTTAAGGTACATAACATCTGTTGGTTAAAATAAGGGATCCAAGCCATGTCTACTATATGCTCACAAATCATTTAAGGTACATAACATCTGTTGGTTAAAATAAGGGATCCAAGCTATGTCTACCATATGCCCACAAATCCTTTAAGGTACATAACATCTGTTGGTTAAAATAAGGGATCCAAGCCATGTCTACTATATGCTCACAAATCATTTAAGGTACATAACATCTGTTGGTTAAAATAAGGGATCCAAGCTATGTCTACCATATGCTCACAAATCATTTAAGGTACATAACATCTGTTGGATAAAATAAGGGATCCAAGCTATGTCTACCATATGCCCACAAATCATTTAAGGTACATAACATCTGTTAGTTAAAATAAGGGATCCAACCCATGTCTACTATATGCCCACAAATCATTTAAGGTACATAACATCTGTTGGTTAAAATAAGGGATCCAAGCTATGTCTGCCATATGCCCACAAATCTTTTAAAGGTACATAACATCTGTTGGTTAAAATAAGGCATCCAACCCATGTTTACCATATGCTCACAAATCATTTAAGGTACATAACATCTGTTGGTTAAAATAAGGCATCCAAGCCATATCTACCATATACCCACATATCATTTCAGGTACATAACATCTGTTGGTTAAAATAAAGGGCCAAGCTATGTCTACCATATGCTCACAAATCCTTTAAGGTACATAACATCTGTTGGTTAAAATAAGGGATCCAAGCCATGTCTACCATATGCTCACAAATCATTTAAGGTACATAACATCTGTTGGTTAAAATAAGGCATCCAAGCTATTTCTACCATATGCTCACAAATCATTTGAGGTACATAACATCTGTTGGTTAAAATAAGGGATCCAAGCTATGTCTACCATATGCCCACAAATCATATGAGGTACATAACATCTGTTGGTTAAAATAAAGGGCCAAGCTATGTCTACCATATGCCCACAAATCAATTGAGGTACATAACATCTGTTGGTTAAAATAAGGGATCCAAGCTATGTCTACCATATGCCCACAAATCCTTTAAGGTACATAACATCTGTTGGTTAAAAAAAGGGATCCAAGCCATGTCTACTATATGCTCACAAATCATTTAAGGTACATAACATCTGTTGGTTAAAATAAGGGATCCAAGCTATGTCTGCCATATGCTCACAAATCTTTTAAAGGTACATAACATCTGTTGGTTAAAATAAGGCATCCAAGCCATGTTTACCATATGCTCACAAATCATTTAAGGTACATAACATCTGTTGGTTAAAATAAGGCATCCAAGCCATGTCTATCATATGCCCACAAATCATTTAAGGTACATAACATCTGTTGGTTAAAATAAAGGACCAAGCTATGTCTACCATATGCTCACAAATCATTTAAGATACATAACATCTGTTGGTTAAAATAAGGGATCCAAGCTATTTCTACCATATGCTCACAAATCATTTGAGGTACATAACATCTGTTGGTTAAAATAAGGGATCTAAGCTATGTCTACCATATGCCCACAAATCATTTGAGGTACATAACATCTGTTGGTTAAAATAAAAGGCCAAGCGATGTCTACCATATGCCCACAAATCATTTGAGCTACATAACATCTGTTGGTTAAAATAAGGGATCCAAGCTATGTCTACCATATGCCCACAAATCCTTTAAGGTACATAACATCTGTTGGTTAAAATAAGGGATCCAAGCCATGTCTACTATATGCTCACAAATCATTTAAGGTACATAACATCTGTTGGTTAAAATAAGGGATCCAAGCTATGTCTACCATATGCTCACAAATCATTTAAGGTACATAACATCTGTTGGATAAAATAAGGGATCCAAGCTATGTCTACCATATGCCCACAAATCATTAAAGGTACATAACATCTGTTGTTTAAAATAAGGGATCCAAGCCATGTCTACCATATGCTCACAAATCATTTAAGGTACATAACATCTGTTGGTTAAAATAAGGGATCCAAGCTATGTCTACCATATGCCCACAAATCATTTAAGGTACATAACATCTGTTAGTTAAAATAAGGGATCCAACCCATGTCTACTATATGCCCACAAATCATTTAAGGTACATAACATCTGTTGGTTAAAATAAGGCATCCATGCCATGTCTACCATATGCTCACAAATCATTTAAGGTACATAACACCTGTTGGTTAAAATAAGGGATCCAAGCTGTGCCTACCATATGCCCACAAATCATTAAAGGTACATAACATCTGTTGTTTAAAATAAGGGAACCAAGCCATGTCTACCATATGCTCACAAATCATTTAAGGTATATAACATCTGTTGGTTAAAATAAGGGATCCAAGCTATGTCTACCATATGCCCACAAATCATTTAAGGTACATAACATCTGTTGTTAAAATAAGGGATCCAACCCATGTCTACTATATGCCCACAAATCATTTAAGGTACATAACATCTGTTGGTTAAAATAAGGGATCCAAGCTATGTCTGCCATATGCCCACAAATCTTTTAAAGGTACATAACATCTGTTGGTTAAAATAAGGGATCCAAGCTATGTCTGCCATATGCCCACAAATCTTTTAAAGGTACATAACATCTGTTGGTTAAAATAAGGCATCCAAGCCATGTCTACCATATGCCCACAAATCATTTAAGGTACATAACATCTGTTGGTTAAAATAAAGGGCCAAGCTATGTCTACCATATGCTCACAAATCATTTAAGATACATAACATCTGTTGGTTAAAATAAGGGATCAAACTATTTCTACCATATGCCCACAAAGCATTTGAGGTACATAACATCTGTTGGTTAAAATAAAAGGCCAAGCGATGTCTACCATATGCCCACAAATCATTTGAGGTACATAACATCTGTTGGTTAAAATAAGGGATCCAAGCTATGTCTACCATATGCTCACAAATCCTTTAAGGTACATAACATCTGTTGGTTAAAATAAGGGATCCAAGCCATGTCTACTATATGCTCACAAATCATTTAAGGTACATAACATCTGTTGGTTAAAATAAGGGATCCAAGCTATGTCTACCATATGCTCACAAATCATTAAAGGTACATAACATCTGTTGTTTAAAATAAGGGATCCAAGCCATGTCTACCATATGCTCACAAATCATATAAGGTACATAACATCTGTTGGTTAAAATAAGGGATCCAAGCTATGTCTGCCATATGCCCACAAATCATTTAAGGTACATAACATCTGTTAGTTAAAATAAGGGATCCAACCCATGTCTACTATATGCCCACAAATCATTTAAGGTACATAACATCTGTTGGTTAAAATAAGGCATCCATGCCATGTCTACCATATGCTCACAAATCATTTAAGGTACATAACACCTGTTGGTTAAAATAAGGGATCCAAGCTGTGCCTACCATATGCCCACAAATCATTAAAGGTACATAACATCTGTTGTTTAAAATAAGGGAACCAAGCCATGTCTACCATATGCTCACAAATCATTTAAGGTACATAACATCTGTTAGTTAAAATAAGGGATCCAACCCATGTCTACTATATGCCCACAAATCATTTAAGGTACATAACATCTGTTGGTTAAAATAAGGGATCCAAGCTATGTCTGCCATATGCCCACAAATCTTTTAAAGGTACATAACATCTGTTGGTTAAAATAAGGCATCCAACCCATGTTTACCATATGCTCACAAATCATTTAAGGTACATAACATCTGTTGGTTAAAATAAGGCATCCAAGCCATGTCTACCATATGCCCACATATCATTTCAGGTACATAACATCTGTTGGTTAAAATAAAGGGCCAAGCTATGTCTACCATATGCTCACAAATCCTTTAAGGTACATAACATCTGTTGGTAAAATAAGGGATCCAAGCCATGTCTACCATATGCTCACAAATCATTTAAGGTACATAACATCTGTTGGTTAAAATAAGGCATCCAAGCTATTTCTACCATATGCTCACAAATCATTTGAGGTACATAACATCTGTTGGTTAAAATAAGGGATCCAAGCTATGTCTACCATATGCCCACAAATCATATGAGGTACATAACATCTGTTGGTTAAAATAAAGGGCCAAGCTATGTCTACCATATGCCCACAAATCAATTGAGGTACATAACATCTGTTGGTTAAAATAAGGGATCCAAGCTATGTCTACCATATGCCCACAAATCCTTTAACGTACATAACATCTGTTGGTTAAAATAAGGGATCCAAGCCATGTCTACTATATGCTCACAAATCATTTAAGGTACATAACATCTGTTGGTTAAAATAAGGGATCCAAGCTATGTCTACCATATGCTCACAAATCATTAAAGGTACATAACATCTGTTGTTTAAAATAAGGCATCCAAGCCATGTCTACCATATGCTCACAAATCATTTAAGGTACATAACATCTGTTGGTTAAAATAAGGGATCCAAGCTATGTCTACCATATGCCCACAAATCATTAAAGGTACATAACATCTGTTGTTTAAAATAAGGGATCCAAGCCATGTCTACCATATGCTCACAAATCATATAAGGTACATAACATCTGTTGGTTAAAATAAGGGATCCAAGCTATGTCTGCCATATGCTCACAAATCATATAAGGTACATAACATCTGTTGGTTAAAATAAGGGATCCAAGATATGTCTGCCATATGCCCACAAATCATTTAAGGTACATAACATCTGTTAGTTAAAATAAGGGATCCAACCCATGTCTACTATATGCCCACAAATCATTTAAGGTACATAACATCTGTTGGTTAAAATAAGGGATCCAAGCTATGTCTGCCATATGCCCACAAATCTTTTAAAGGTACATAACATCTGTTGGTTAAAATAAGGCATCCAAGCCATGTTTACCATATGCTCACAAATTATTTAAGGTACATAACATCTGTTGGTTAAAATAAGGGATCCAAGCTATGTCTGCCATATGCCCACAAATCTTTTAAAGGTACATAACATCTGTTGGTTAAAATAAGGCATCCAAGCCATGTTTACCATATGCTCACAAATTATTTAAGGTACATAACATCTGTTGGTTAAAATAAGGCATCCAAGCCATGTCTACCATATGCCCACAAATCATTTAAGGTACATACAATCTGCTGGTTAAAATAAAGGGCCAAGCTATGTCTACAATATGCTCACAAATCCTTTAAGGTACATAACATCTGTTGGTTAAAATAAGGGATCCAAGCCATGTCTACCATATGCTCACAAATCATTTAAGGTACATAACATCTGTTGGTTAAAATAAGGCATCCAAGCTATTTCTACCATATGCTCACAAATCATTTGAGGTACATAACATCTGTTGGTTAAAATAAGGGATCCAAGCTATGTCTACCATATGCCCACAAATCATTTGAGGTACATAACATCTGTTGGTTAAAATAAAGGGCCAAGCTATGTCTACCATATGCCCACAAATCAATTGAGGTACATAACATCTGTTGGTTAAAATAAGGGATCCAAGCTATGTCTACCATATGCCCACAAATCCTTTAAGGTACATAACATCTGTTGGTTAAAATAAGGGATCCAAGCCATGTCTACTATATGCTCACAAATCATTTAAGGTACATAACATCTGTTGGTTAAAATAAGGGATCCAAGCTATGTCTACCATATGCTCACAAATCATTAAAGGTACATAACATCTGTTGTTTAAAATAAGGCATCCAAGCCATGTCTACCATATGCTCACAAATCATTTAAGGTACATAACATCTGTTGGTTAAAATAAGGGATCCAAGCTATGTCTACCATATGCCCACAAATCATTTAAGGTACATAACATCTGTTGGTTAAAATAAGGGATCCAAGCTATGTCTGCCATATGCCCACAAATCTTTTAAAGGTACATAACATCTGTTGGTTAAAATAAGGGATCCAAGCTATGTCTGCCATATGCTCACAAATCTTTTAAAGGTACATAACATCTGTTGGTTAAAATAAGGCATCCAAGCCATGTTTACCATATGCTCACAAATCATTTAAGGTACATAACATCTGTTGGTTAAAATAAGGCATCCAAGCCATGTCTATCATATGCCCACAAATCATTTAATGTACATAACATCTGTTGGTTAAAATAAAGGACCAAGCTATGTCTACCATATGCTCACAAATCATTTAAGATACATAACATCTGTTGGTTAAAATAAGGGATCCAAGCTATTTCTACCATATGCTCACAAATCATTTGAGGTACATAACATCTGTTGGTTAAAATAAGGGATCCAAGCTATGTCTACCATATGCCCACAAATCATTTGAGGTACATAACATCTGTTGGTTAAAATAAAAGGCCAAGCGATGTCTACCATATGCCCACAAATCATTTGAGCTACATAACATCTGTTGGTTAAAATAAGGGATCCAAGCTATGTCTACCATATGCCCACAAATCCTTTAAGGTACATAACATCTGTTGGTTAAAATAAGGGATCCAAGCCATGTCTACTATATGCTCACAAATCATTTAAGATACATAACATCTGTTGGTTAAAATAAGGGATCCAAGCTATGTCTACCATATGCTCACAAATCATTTAAGGTACATAACATCTGTTGGATAAAATAAGGGATCCAAGCTATGTCTACCATATGCCCACAAATCATTAAAGGTACATAACATCTGTTGTTTAAAATAAGGGATCCAAGCCATGTCTACCATATGCTCACAAATCATTTAAGGTACATAACATCTGTTGGTTAAAATAAGGGATCCAAGCTATGTCTACCATATGCCCACAAATCATTTAAGGTACATAACATCTGTTAGTTAAAATAAGGGATCCAACCCATGTCTACTATATGCCCACAAATCATTTAAGGTACATAACATCTGTTGGTTAAAATAAGGCATCCATGCCATGTCTACCATATGCTCACAAATCATTTAAGGTACATAACACCTGTTGGTTAAAATAAGGGATCCAAGCTGTGCCTACCATATGCCCACAAATCATTAAAGGTACATAACATCTGTTGTTTAAAATAAGGGAACCAAGCCATGTCTACCATATGCTCACAAATCATTTAAGGTACATAACATCTGTTGGTTAAAATAAGGGATCCAAGCTATGTCTACCATATGCCCACAAATCATTTAAGGTACATAACATCTGTTAGTTAAAATAAGGGATCCAACCCATGTCTACTATATGCCCACAAATCATTTAAGGTACATAACATCTGTTGGTTAAAATAAGGGATCCAAGCTATGTCTGCCATATGCCCACAAATCTTTTAAAGGTACATAACATCTGTTGGTTAAAATAAGGGATCCAAGCTATGTCTGCCATATGCCCACAAATCTTTTAAAGGTACATAACATCTGTTGGTTAAAATAAGGCATCCAAGCCATGTCTACCATATGCCCACAAATCATTTAAGGTACATAACATCTGTTGGTTAAAATAAAGGGCCAAGCTATGTCTACCATATGCTCACAAATCATTTAAGATACATAACATCTGTTGGTTAAAATAAGGGATCCAAGCTATTTCTACCATATGCCCACAAAGCATTTGAGGTACATAACATCTGTTGGTTAAAATAAAAGGCCAAGCGATGTCTACCATATGCCCACAAATCATTTGAGGTACATAACATCTGTTGGTTAAAATAAGGGATCCAAGCCATGTCTACTATATGCTCACAAATCATTTAAGGTACATAACATCTGTTGGTTAAAATAAGGGATCCAAGCTATGTCTACCATATGCTCACAAATCATTAAAGGTACATAACATCTGTTGTTTAAAATAAGGGATCCAAGCCATGTCTACCATATGCTCACAAATCATATAAGGTACATAACATCTGTTGGTTAAAATAAGGGATCCAAGCTATGTCTGCCATATGCCCACAAATCATTTAAGGTACATAACATCTGTTAGTTAAAATAAGGGATCCAACCCATGTCTACTATATGCCCACAAATCATTTAAGGTACATAACATCTGTTGGTTAAAATAAGGCATCCATGCCATGTCTACCATATGCTCACAAATCATTTAAGGTACATAACACCTGTTGGTTAAAATAAGGGATCCAAGCTGTGCCTACCATATGCCCACAAATCATTAAAGGTACATAACATCTGTTGTTTAAAATAAGGGAACCAAGCCATGTCTACCATATGCTCACAAATCATTTAAGGTACATAACATCTGTTAGTTAAAATAAGGGATCCAACCCATGTCTACTATATGCCCACAAATCATTTAAGGTACATAACATCTGTTGGTTAAAATAAGGGATCCAAGCTATGTCTGCCATATGCCCACAAATCTTTTAAAGGTACATAACATCTGTTGGTTAAAATAAGGCATCCAACCCATGTTTACCATATGCTCACAAATCATTTAAGGTACATAACATCTGTTGGTTAAAATAAGGCATCCAAGCCATGTCTACCATATGCCCACATATCATTTCAGGTACATAACATCTGTTGGTTAAAATAAAGGGCCAAGCTATGTCTACCATATGCTCACAAATCCTTTAAGGTACATAACATCTGTTGGTTAAAATAAGGGATCCAAGCCATGTCTACCATATGCTCACAAATCATTTAAGGTACATAACATCTGTTGGTTAAAATAAGGCATCCAAGCTATTTCTACCATATGCTCACAAATCATTTGAGGTACATAACACCTGTTGGTTAAAATAAGGGATCCAAGCTATGTCTACCATATGCCCACAAATCATATGAGGTACATAACATCTGTTGGTTAAAATAAAGGGCCAAGCTATGTCTACCATATGCCCACAAATCAATTGAGGTACATAACATCTGTTGGTTAAAATAAGGGATCCACGCTATGTCTACCATATGCCCACAAATCCTTTAACGTACATAACATCTGTTGGTTAAAATAAGGGATCCAAGCCATGTCTACTATATGCTCACAAATCATTTAAGGTACATAACATCTGTTGGTTAAAATAAGGGATCCAAGCCATGTCTACCATATGCTCACAAATCATTAAAGGTACATAACATCTGTTGTTTAAAATAAGGCATCCAAGCCATGTCTACCATATGCTCACAAATCATTTAAGGTACATAACATCTGTTGGTTAAAATAAGGGATCCAAGCTATGTCTACCATATGCCCACAAATCCTTTAAGGTACATAACATCTGTTGGTTAAAATAAGGGATCCAAGCCATGTCTACTATATGGTCACAAATCATTTAAGGTACATAACATCTGTTGGTTAAAATAAGGGATCCAAGCTATGTCTACCATATGCTCACAAATCATTAAAGGTACATAACATCTGTTGTTTAAAATAAGGGATCCAAGCCATGTCTACCATATGCTCACAAATCATATAAGGTACATAACATCTGTTGGTTAAAATAAGGGATCCAAGCTATGTCTGCCATATGCCCACAAATCATTTAAGATACATAACATCTGTTAGTTAAAATAAGGGATCCAACCCATGTCTACTATATGCCCACAAATCATTTAAGGTACATAACATCTGTTGTTTAAAATAAGGGATCCAAGCTATGTCTACCATATGCCCACAAATCATTTAAGGTACATAACATCTGTTGGTTAAAATAAGGGATCCAAGCTATGTCTACCATATGCTCACAAATCATTAAAGGTACATAACATCTGTTGTTTAAAATAAGGCATCCAAGCCATGTCTACCATATGCTCACAAATCATTTAAGGTACATAACATCTGTTGGTTAAAATAAGGGATCCAAGCTATGTCTACCATATGCCCACAAATCATTTAAGGTACATAACATCTGTTGGTTAAAATAAGGGATCCAAGCTATGTCTGCCATATGCCCACAAATCTTTTAAAGGTACATAACATCTGTTGGTTAAAATAAGGGATCCAAGCTATGTCTGCCATATGCCCACAAATCTTTTAAAGGTACATAACTTCTGTTGGTTAAAATAAGGCATCCAAGCCATGTCTACCATATGCCCACAAATCATTTAAGGTACATAACATCTGTTGGTTAAAATAAAGGGCCAAGCTATGTCTACCATATGCTCACAAATCATTTAAGATACATAACATCTGTTGGTTAAAATAAGGGATCCAAGCTATTTCTACCATATGCCCACAAAGCATTTGAGGTACATAACATCTGTTGGTTAAAATAAAAGGCCAAGCGATGTCTACCATATGCCCACAAATCATTTGAGGTACATAACATCTGTTGGTTAAAATAAGGGATCCAAGCTATGTCTACCATATGCCCACAAATCCTTTAAGGTACGTAACATCTGTTGGTTAAAATAAGGGATCCAAGCCATGTCTACTATATGCTCACAAATCATTTAAGGTACATAACATCTGTTGGTTAAAATAAGGGATCCAAGCTATGTCTACCATATGCTCACAAATCATTAAAGGTACATAACATCTGTTGTTTAAAATAAGGGATCCAAGCCATGTCTACCATATGCTCACAAATCATATAAGGTACATAACATCTGTTGGTTAAAATAAGGGATCCAAGCTATGTCTGCCATATGCCCACAAATCATTTAAGGTACATAACATCTGTTAGTTAAAATAAGGGATCCAACCCATGTCTACTATATGCCCACAAATCATTTAAGGTACATAACATCTGTTGTTTAAAATAAGGGATCCAAGCTATGTCTACCATATGCCCACAAATCATTTAAGGTACATAACATCTGTTGGTTAAAATAAGGGATCCAAGCTATGTCTACCATATGCTCACAAATCATTAAAGGTACATAACATCTGTTGTTTAAAATAAGGCATCCAAGCCATGTCTACCATATGCTCACAAATCATTTAAGGTACATAACATCTGTTGGTTAAAATAAGGGATCCAAGCTATGTCTACCATATGCCCACAAATCATTTAAGGTACATAACATCTGTTGGTTAAAATAAGGGATCCAAGCTATGTCTGCCATATGCCCACAAATCTTTTAAAGGTACATAACATCTGTTGGTTAAAATAAGGGATCCAAGCTATGTCTGCCATATGCCCACAAATCTTTTAAAGGTACATAACATCTGTTGGTTAAAATAAGGCATCCAAGCCATGTCTACCATATGCCCACAAATCATTTAAGGTACATAACATCTGTTGGTTAAAATAAAGGCCAAGCTATGTCTACCATATGCTCACAAATCATTTAAGATACATAACATCTGTTGGTTAAAATAAGGATCCAAGCTATTTCTACCATATGCTCACAAAGCATTTGAGGTACATAACATCTGTTGGTTAAAATAAGGGATCCAAGCTATGTCTACCATATGCCCACAAATCATTTGAGGTACATAACATCTGTTGGTTAAAATAAAAGGCCAAGCGATGTCTACCATATGCCCACAAATCATTTGAGGTACATAACATCTGTTGGTTAAAATAAGGGATCCAAGCCATGTCTACTATATGCTCACAAATCATTTAAGATACATAACATCTGTTGGTTAAAATATGGGATCCAAGCTATGTCTACCATATGCCCACAAATCCTTTAAGGTACATAACATCTGTTGGTTAAAATAAGGGATCCAAGCCATGTCTACTATATGCCCACAAATCTTTTAAAGGTACATAACATCTGTTGGTTAAAATAAGGGATCCAAGCTATGTCTGCCATATGCCCACAAATCTTTTAAAGGTACATAACATCTGTTGGTTAAAATAAGGCATCCAAGCCATGTCTACCATATGCCCACAAATCATTTAAGGTACATAACATCTGTTGGTTAAAATAAAGGGCCAAGCTATGTCTACCATATGCTCACAAATCATTTAAGATACATAACATCTGTTGGTTAAAATAAGGGATCCAAGCTATGTCTACCATATGCCCACAAATCATTTAAGGTACATAACATCTGTTAGTTAAAATAAGGGATCCAACCCATGTCTACTATATGCCCACAAATCATTTAAGGTACATAACATCTGTTGGTTAAAATAAGGCATCCATGCCATGTCTACCATATGCTCACAAATCATTTAAGGTACATAACACCTGTTGGTTAAAATAAGGGATCCAAGCTGTGCCTACCATATGCCCACAAATCATTAAAGGTACATAACATCTGTTGTTTAAAATATGGGATCCAAGCTATGTCTACCATATGCCCACAAATCCTTTAAGGTACATAACATCTGTTGGTTAAAATAAGGGATCCAAGCCATGTCTACTATATGCTCACAAATCATTTAAGATACATAACATCTGTTGGTTAAAATAAGGGATCCAAGCTATGTCTACCATATGCACACAAATAATTTGAGGTACATAACATCTGTTGGTTAAAATAAAGGGCCAAGCTATGTCTACCATATGCCCACAAATAATTTAAGGTACATAACATCTGTTGGTTAAAATAAGGGGTCCAAGCTATGTCTACCATATGCCCACAAATCCTTTAGAGGTACATAACATCTGTTGCTTAAAATAAGGGATCCAAGCCATGTCTACCATATGCCCACAAATCATTTGAGGTACATAACATCTGTTGGTTTAAATAAGGGGTCCAAGCTATGTCTACCACACGCCCACAAATACTTTAAAGGTACATAACATCTGTTGGTTAAAATAAGGGGCCCAAAGACAGCTGAGACAATACCATAGAATAATTAAAAACCTTTCGGGGGTGGGCGGATATAAAGAAACACCTACAACAATATGTTCACATAGTCTTCCCCAGACCATACTAAAAATTAGGTGCATCTGAGAGCGCTGGGTGTCGAGAACCCTCTGAATTCTTAGGAAAAGTTATCCAAGGTCATACGTGTAGTATTTGTACAAAATAAAGCTATTAAAGTTTCCTACGAAAGTTGCATCATCTCTTCCCACGAGCTCCAGATTTCTACTTTAACCACTGATGAAACCTTCGCTAGGTTATAACAATCAAGGACCAATGACTCTGAAGATAGAACTCTCACCATTTGTTTATATCATTTGTAACAATCCTTCACAATGAATAAAAGTTTCGTGGTGATGACAATAGACCATGAAGCAAGTCTGTTCGTCCACTGAGCATTTATTACAGTGATTTATTACTTACTGCATCTAAAACATACACACATACTAAGAAATCGAAATGCGATTTCAATATTCAACAGTACAGATTCTTTGTTCCAAACATAAAACAACAGGGAATTATTAAGATATTCAATCAACACAAACCCACAATCAGAAAACGAAGAGTTTATTTATTGGCTTGTATACAATATTCATGGACAACTTGATGGACCACTGATACACAAGCCCAATCAAACTCCGACGTTTACTACACAATAGTTTAAACAGGCAGAAATCTGCATCGTGGAAAACTTACGGACAAAGTTATTACACTGCAAGATGGACCATTGAGGTACAACAACATTCAGGGTTCAACGTCAGAGTAGTGGATCACTGATGTAAAATGGTATCTATAGATTAATGACTGGACCATACATGTACAATGTTATATATATATATATATAGATTAACGACAGGAACATACATGTACAATGTTATATATATAGATTAACGACTGGACCATACATGTACAATGTTATATATATATATATATATAGATTAACGACAGGAACATACATGTACAATGTTATATATATAGATTAACGACAGGAACATACATGTACAATGTTATATATATAGATTAACGACTGGACCATACATGTACAATGTTATATATATATAGATTAACGACTGGACCATACATGTACAATGTTATATATATATATATATAGATTAACGACAGGAACATACATGTACAATGTTATATATATAAATTAACGACAGGAACATACATGTACAATGTTATATATATAGATTAACGACTGGACCATACATGTACAATGTTATACGTATAGATTAACGACTGGACCATACATGTACAATGTTATACGTATAGATTAACGACTGGACCATACATGTACAATGTTATACGTATAGATTAACGACTGGACCATACATGTACAATGTTATATGTATAGATTAACGACTGGACCATACATGTACAATGTTATATATATAGATTAACGACTGGACCATACATGTACAATGTTATATATATAGATTAACGACTGGACCATACATGTACAATGTTATATGTATAGATTAACGACTGGACCATACATGTATAATGTTATATATATAGATTAACGACTGGACCATACATGTACAATGTTATATATATAGATTAACGACAGGAACATACAAGTACAATGTTATATATAGATTAACGACAGGAACATACATGTACAATGTTATATATAGATTAACGACAGGAACATACATGTACAATGTTATATATATAGATTAACGACAGGAACATATATGTACAATGTTATATATATAGATTAACGACTGGACCATACAAGTACAATGTTATATATAGATTAACGACAGGAACATACAAGTACAATGTTATATATATATATAGATTAACGAGAGGAACATACATGTACAATGTTATATATATAGATTAACGACTGGAACATACATGTACAATGTTATATATATAGATTAACGACAGGAACATACAAGTACAATGTTATATACATAGATTAACGACTGGACCACAATGTACAATGTTATATATATAGATTAACGACAGGAACATACATGTACAATGTTATATATATAGATTAACGACTGGACAACAATGTACAATGTTATATATATAGATTAACGACTGGACCACAATGTACAATATCATATATATAGATTAACGACAGGAACATACAAGTACAATGATATATATATAGATTAACGACTGGACCATGCATGTTCTGCATTTATAATAATTATACATAAAAGTAATATTATGTTTCTGTATTTATAATAATTATATATTTTTCAATATACAGGTTTTTAAACAAGTGATAGGAGTTTCAAAGAATGCTAACTATTCTACTTGTATAGTAAATTTATATTCATACTATTATGAAAATATATTTTTTGAAAACTATGCAAATCGAGATATTTTCACTTTACCTTACAGATATATTGTTGATTTATTTACCTAAATAATTCTGAAATATATAATGTTATTGACACCATTTATCTAACAGAAATAGAAACTGAAAATACTTCAATTTCTAATACAGATACACATTATTTAGATTTAAAAATGAAAGCAATTGATAAAAAGGACATGGATATAAGTATTTTTGACAAAGAAAAGATTTTGACATTCTAATTTATGGTTTACCCTTCTTAAATAGTCATGTACCATACCCATATATTATAAACATTATCACTACACAGTTATTCAGATACTGTTTACCATCCTTACATAGTAATGTACCATATCCATATATTATAAACATTATCACTACACAGTTATTCAGATACTGTTTACCATCCTTACACACTAATGTACCATATCCATATATTATAAACATTATAACTACACAGTTATTCAGATACTGTTTACCATCCTTACATAGTAATGTACCATATCCATATATTATAAACATTATCACTACACAGTTATTCAGATACTGTTTACCATCCTTACATAGTAATGTACCATATCCATATATTATAAACATTATCACTACACGGTTATTCAGATACTGTTTACCATCCTTACATAGTAATGTACCATATCCATATATTAGAAACATTATCACTACACAGTTATTCAGATACTGTTTACCATCCTTACATAGTAATGTACCATATCCATATATTATAAACATTATCAAGGTACACAGTTATTCAGATACTGTTTACCATCCTTACATAGTAATGTACCATATCCATATATTATAAACATTATCACTACACACGGTTATTCAGATACTGTTTTACCATCCTTACATAGTAATGTACCATATCCATATATTATAAACATTATCACTACACAGTTATTCAGATACTGTTTACCATCCTTACATAATAATGTACCATATCCATCTATTATAAACATTATCACTACACACTTATTCAGATACTGTTTACCATCCTTACATAGTAATGTATCATATTCATATATTATAAACATTATCACTACACAGTTATTCAGATACTGTTTACAATCCTTACATAGTAATGTACCATATCCATATATTATAAACATTATAACTACACGGTTATTCAGGTACTGTTTACCATCCTTACATGGTAATGTACCATATCCATATTATAAACATTATCACTACACGGTTATTCACATACTGTTTTACCATCCTTACATGGTAATGTACCATATCCATATATTATAAACATTATCACTACACGGTTATTCAGATACTGTTTACCATCCTTTCATAGTAATGTACCATATCCATATATTATAAACATTATCACTACACAGTTATTCAGATACTGTTTACCATCCTTACACAGTAATGTACCATATCCATATATTATAAACATTATCACTACACAGTTATTCAGATACTGTTTACCATCCTTACATAGTAATGCACCATATCCATATATTATAAACATTATCACTACACAGTTATTCAGATACTGTTTACCATCCTCCAGATAGTAATGCACCATATCTATATATTATAAACATTATCACTACACAGTTATTCAGATACTGTTTACCATCCCTACATAGTAATGCACCATATCCATATATTATAAACATTATCACTACACAGTTATTCAAATACTGTTTACCATCCTTACATAGTAATGTACCATATCCATCTATTATAAACATTATCACTACACAGTTATTCAAATACTGTTTACCATCCTTACATAGTAATGTACCATATCCATCTATTATAAACATTATCACTACACAGTTATTCAGATACTGTTTACCATCCTTACATAGTAATGTACCATATCCATCTATTATAAACATTATAACTACACAGTTATTCAGATACTGTTTACCATCCTTACATAGTAATGTACCATATCCATCTATTATAAACATTATCACTACACAGTTATTCAGATACTGTTTACCATCCTTACATAGTAATGTACCAAATCCATCTATTATAAACATTATAACTACACAGTTATTCTGATACTGTTTACCATCATTACATAGTAATGTACCATATCCATCTATTATAAACATTATCACTACACAGTTATTCAGATATTGTTTACCATCCTTACATAGTAATGTACCATATCCATCTATTATAAACATTTTAACTACACAGTTATTCAGATACTGTTTACCATCATTACATAGTAATGTACCATATCTATATATTATAAACATTATCACTACACAAAGTTATTCAGATACTGTTTACCATCATTACATAGTAATGTACCATATCCATATATTATAAACATTATCACTACACGGTTATTCAGATACTGTTTACCATCCTTACATAGTAATGTACCATATCCATATATTATAAACATTATCACTACACGGTTATTCAGATACTGTTTACCATCCTTTCATAGTAATGTACCATATCCATATATTATAAACATTATCACTACACAGTTATTCAGATACTGTTTACCATCCTTACATAGTAATGTACCTTATCCATATATTATAAACATTATCACTACACAGTTATTCAGATACTGTTTACCATACTTACATAGTAATGTACCATATCCATATATTATAAACATTATCACTACACGGTTATTCGGATACTGTTTACCATCCTTACACAGTAATGTACCATATCCATATATTATAAACATTATCACTACACAGTTATTCAGATACTGTTTACCATCCTTACATAGTAATGCACCATATCCATATATTATAAACATTATCACTACACAGTTATTCAGATACTGTTTACCATCCCTACATAGTAATGCACCATATCCATATATTATAAACATTATCACTACACGGTTATTCAGATGCTGTTTACCATCCTTACATAGTAATGTACCATATCCATATATTATAAACATTATCACTACACAGTTATTCAAATACTGTTTACCATCCTTACATAGTAATGTACCATATCCATCTATTATAAACATTATCACTACACAGTTATTCAAATACTGTTTACCATCCTTACATAGTAATGTACCATATCCATCTATTATAAACATTATCACTACACGGTTATTCAGATACTGTTTACCATCCTTACATAGTAATGTACCATATCCATCTATTATAAACATTATCACTACACAGTTATTCAGATACTGTTTACCATCCTTACATAGTAATGTACCATATCCATCTATTATAAACATTATAACTACACAGTTATTCAGATACTGTTTACCATCCTTACATAGTAATGTACCATATCCATCTAATATAAACATTATCACTACACAGTTATTCAGATACTGTTTACCATCCTTACATAGTAATGCACCATATCCATATATTATAAACATTATCACTACACGGTTATTCAGATACTGTTTACCATCCTTACATAGTAATGTACCATATCCACATATTATAAACATTATCACTACACGGTTATTCAAATACTGTTTACCATCCTTACATAGTAATGTACCATATCCATCTATTATAAACATTATCACTACACGGTTATTCAGATACTGTTTACCATCCTTACATAGTAATGTACCATATCCATCTATTATAAACATTATAACTACACGGTTATTCAGATACTGTTTACCATCCTTACATAGTAATGTACCATATCCATCTATTATAAACACTGTCACTACACAGTTATTCAGATACTGTTTACCATCCTTACATAGTAATGTACCAAATCCATCTATTATAAACATTATAACTACACGGTTATTCAGATACTGTTTACCATCATTACATAGTAATGTACCATATCCATCTATTATAAACATTATCACTACACAGTTATTCAGATACTGTTTACCATCATTACATAGTAATGTACCATATCCATCTATTATAAACATTATCACTACACAGTTATTGAGATACTGTTTACCATCCTTACATAGTAATGTACCATATCCATATATTATAAACATTATCACTACACAGTTATTGAGATACTGTTTACCATCCTTACATAGTAATGTACCATATCCATATATTATAAACATTATCACTACACAGTTATTCAAATACTGTTTACCATTCTTACATAGTAATGTACCATATCCATCTATTATAAACATTATCACTACACGGTTATTCAAATACTGTTTACCATCCTTACATAGTAATGTACCATATCCATCTATTATAAACATTATCACTACACAGTTATTCAGATACTGTTTACCATCCTTACATAGTAATGTACCAAATCCATCTATTATAAACATTATAACTGCACAGTTATTCAGATACTGTTTACCATCATTACATAGTAATGTACCATATCCATCTATTATAAACATTATCACTACACAGTTATTCAGATATTGTTTACCATCCTTACATAGTAATGTACCATATCCATCTATTATAAACATTATAACTACACGGTTATTCAGATACTGTTTACCATCATTACATAGTAATGTACCATATCCATCTATTATAAACATTATCACTACACAGTTATTCAGATACTGTTTACCATCATTACATAGTAATGTACCATATCCATCTATTATAAACATTATCACTACACGGTTATTGAGATACTGTTTACCATCCTTACATAGTAATGTACCATATCCATATATTATAAACATTATCACTACACAGTTATTGAGATACTGTTTACCATCCTTACATAGTAATGTACCATATCCATATATTATAAACATTATCACTACACAGGTTATTCAAATACTGTTTACCATTCTTACATAGTAATGTACCATATCCATCTATTATAAACATTATCACTACACAGTTATTCAAATACTGTTTACCATCCTTACATAGTAATGTACCATATCCATCTATTATAAACATTATCACTACACAGTTATTCAGATACTGTTTACCATCCTTACATAGTAATGTACCAAATCCATCTATTATAAACATTATAACTGCACAGTTATTCAGATACTGTTTACCATCATTACATAGTAATGTACCATATCCATCTATTATAAACATTATCACTACACAGTTATTCAGATATTGTTTACCATCCTTACATAGTAATGTACCATATCCATCTATTATAAATATTATAACTACACGGTTATTCAGATACTGTTTACCATCCTTACATAGTAATGCACCATATCCATCTATTATAAACATTATAATTACACAGTTATTCAGATTCTGTTTACCATCATTACATAGTAATGCACCATATCCATCTATTATAAACATTATAATTACACAGTTATTCAGATACTGTTTACCATCATTACATAGTAATGCACCATATCCATCTATTATAAACATTATCACTACACAGTTATTCAGATACTGTTTACCATCCTTACATAGTAATGCACCATATCCATATATTATAAACATTATCACTACACAGTTATTCAGATACTGTTTACCATCCTTACATAGTAATGCACCATATCCATATATTATAAACATTATCACTACACAGTTATTCAGATACTGTTTACCATCCTTACATAGTAATGCACCATATCCATATATTATAAACATTATCACTACATAGTTATTCAGATACTGTTTACCATCCTTACATAGTAATGCACCATATCCATCTATTATAAACATTACAACTTGACAGTTATTCAGATATTATAAAATATCTTTATTATTATTATAATTATTATAAAATATATATTTTGTAAATAATGTTTATACACTGATACGAAAATTAAAAGTTAATGGACTTAATAAAGTAAATTTAACTAAAATTATCACATTATTCTGTAATAAATACAAAGAAAGTAAAATCGGAGATATTCTACTAAAATTATTTTTATTTAAAAATAAAGTTATATATGTAAATGTACACTTTGTATCTGGGAAGGTCGAAAATATGTGTGTGTGTGTGTGTGTGTGTGCGCATTTTGTTAGAAAAGAATAAAAGTATTCTAATTATCCTCTATTCCAGAAGTTTGTTAAGAACCAGTTACAAAACTCATTAAGAAAATATGTGGAGAGGAATGTGACATGTTTACTTATGACATCAATGTATAAAGTTTAAACAATTTTAACAATTTCGTTTTTATTATTCCGACATTGTTATAGAAGTTAGTAAATATACAGGTCTTTTATGTAAGTTGTAGAAGAAAAATGAGGAAAATATCTGAAGTTTTGTAGTTAATTATGTCAATTAAAAAATAACACGTGCAACCACAAACATATGTAATTGTCTATTCATACCAATAGATGACGCTACTGTTACTCATTGACTCTCACAATACAGTTTTTGAATTTTGTGCAATGCGAGGACTCCCTGAACTCGTCATCCCTAATTTAGCAGTGTAGCACCAGATGGAAGAGAACTAGTCATTACCACCCACCACCAACTCTTTGAATAGTGGGATTGACCGACACACAATAACGCCTCATGACTAAAAGGGAACATGTTTGGAGTGACTCATATTACGAGTCGAACACCCTAACCACCTGGCCATGCCAGGCCTAGAGATCACTCACTCATCCAATAAAATTGTTTGTTTTTCAAGATCTTTTT